>NW_015506531.1:119225-192449 GCF_001515645.1 Sinocyclocheilus grahami
GCTGAACTTCCTGGTGCATTTTCGCGAGGTGTTTGGAAGGACAGACGGAGATACCGCTGTGGGAGAGCAACTCTACCATTTGCAACAGGGAACCATGTCAATTGCCGAATACTTGCTGAAATTCAGAACTCTCGCTGCGGCGACTGGATGGAATGAGAGATCGCTGCTGACTACCTACAGGCAGGGCTTGGAGCCCCAGCTTCGGTTACAGCTCACTGCATATGATTCATTTGGATTGGAAAAATTCATTCAGCTATCCATCCGATGCTCGAGCCGCATGCAGTCCTGTCTAACAGCAATCCCAGTCCATGCCACAACCTCCTGCCTCCGCCGACCAGAGCCCAGTTACCCTCCAGAACCAGCACCAGAACCCATGATCGTGGAAAAGCAACGGTTATCTTCCACTGAGCGGCAGAGAAGGCTGACCCGGGGTCTCTGTTTATATTGTGGAACTCAAGGGCATATGATCTTGACATGCCCCCTTCGTCCTCCACGTCCCGTGGTGAGTGTTATTCAACCTGATATTATTAAGATAGAGCCCCTCACTACCTGTGTAATGCTTACTGCGTCTGATGTTTCTATTTCAGTATCGGCCCTTATCTACTCCGAGTCAGCAGGAAACTTCATCATCTCCCGGGACCTCTGCCGCCAGCTCAAGTTACAAACTACCGCCACTGAAACAGTTTACGAAGTCCAGTCAATAACTGGAATACCACTATGCCGTATGTCCGCTATCGTGTGGGACCCATCACTCTTCGTTTAGGCCTACTTCACTCGGAGGACATTCATCTTCTAGTTCTGGAGGGGTCTACTGCTGACATCATCTTAGGGCACCCGTGGTTGGTAAAGCACAATCCCATTCTGTCCTGGAAGATGGGAGAAGTCCTGAAGTGGGGCAAGGATTGCTTCCCAGACTGCTTCCCCGGGACTCCATCACCCTCTAAGAAACTCCCAGAGGCCCTTTCCATGAATTCCACCTCCATTGAGAGTCCCATCGAGAAGCAATCCTTAGACATTCCAGCCTGCAATGCCCCCTTTAGAGACGTGTTTTGCCCCAAACAAGCCTCCCACTTACCACCACATCGGTCATGGGACTGCACCATAGATCTCATTCTGGGTGAGCCAGTGCCTCGGGGAAAAATCTATTCACTGTCGCTTCCTGAACGGAAGGCCATGGAGGACTACATCAAGGAGGCTCTGGGTCAAGGTTACATCTGTCCATCTAACTCCCCTGCTGCACAAAGAAGGACGGAGGCTTGAGGCCCTGTATAGATTATTGAGCATTGAACAATATCACCGTCAAGTTCCGATATCCTCTTCCCTTCGTCCCAAATGCCCTTGAACATCTCCGTGGGGCCACCATCTTCACCAAGTTGGACCTCCGCAGTGCCTACAACCTCATCCGGATACGTGAGGGGGATGAATGGAAGACTGCCTTTGTGACCCCTACTGGCCACTACGAGTATCTGGTAATGCCCTATGGACTGGCCAACGCCCCCTCCGTATTCCAGGACTTCATGCATGAGTCATTCTTCGTGGAAGTCGACGCCTCCACTACAGGAGTGGGGGCAGTGCTGTCCCAGCAGCAGGGGAACCCAGCCAGACTCCACCCATGTGCCTTCTTCTCACGGAAGCTCAGCCCGGTGGAAAATAATTATGACATCGGCAACAGAGAAGAACAGATGGCAACTCCTTGCCATCAAGCTGGCCCTTGAGGAGAGGAGGCATTGGCTGGAGGGGGCAGCCCATCCATTCACCGTACTGACCCACCATAAAAACCTCCAATATCTTCGTGAGGCTAAACGTCTAAATCCCCGCCAAGGACGATGGGCCTTATTCTTTACCAGGTTCAATTTTACCACTACTTATCGCCCTGGTCCCAGAAACGTCAAGGCAGACGCCTTGTCACGTATTCACAGTCATGTGGAAGGCCCAGAAGAACCGGAAAGTATCATTCCACCAAAGATGATCATCAGTCCCTTTGAATGGAATTCCCCTTCCGTGGCCTCACCCACGGCTCCCAACAATCCGCCGGGCTGTCCTCCAGGATGCCAGTACGTACCACGGACACAATGCACCCCACTGATTCACTCTGCTCACTCAGGCACTGGCCATCCAGGGGCCAGCAACACCCTCTCGCTGCTATGAGATCGCTTTCATGTGGCCCAATATGGCAAGGGACGTGAGAAGGTTTGTGCAAGGATGTCCAGACTGTGCCATGTCAAAAAGCCTGCGCCATTTACCATCTGGCAAACTCCTTCCTCTGCTGGTGCCAAATCACCCCTGGTCACACCTAGGAGTAGACTTTGTCTTTACTGTTGTGTTTACTTTCAGGGTCTGAAAGTAAAACATGCATCCTGGTGATTGTTGACAGTTTCTCAAAATCATGTCGCTTTCTGCCCCTCAGAGGTCTCCCCACTGCACTGGAAATGGCTGAACTTCTCTTCAACCAAGTCTTCCGATATTATGGAATTCCCGAAGACATCGTCTCCGACCGAGGACCTCAGTTTATCTCCAAAGTATGGAATGCCTTCTTCAGACTCCTAGGTGTGACCGTAAGCCTCTCATCTGGATACCATCCACAATCGAATGGTCAAACGGAGAGGAAGATTCAGGAGGTGGGGCGATTCCTGCGAACCTTCTGCCATGGCCACCAGGATTCCTGGAACCAGTTCCTGGGCTGGGCAGAGTACGCCCAGAATTCCCTGCGACAGCCTTCTACTGGTCTCACTCCCTTCTAGTGCGTGCTCGGGTTCCAGCCGCCACTGTTCCCCTGGTCCGGGGAGCCTTCTGATGTTCCGGCGGTGGACTACTGGTTTCAGGAAAGCGAGAGGGTCGGGGACGCTGCTCATCACCATCTCCAATGGGCAGTGCGGAGGCAGAAGACGACCGTGGACCTTCGAAGAGCTGAAACACCTACCTATCAACCAGGTCAGAAGGTATGGCTGTCAACTCGGGACATCAGACTGTGCCTGCCCTGTAAAAAGCTCAGTCCCAGATTTGTTGGCCCTTTCACCATCCTGGAACAAGTCAACCCGGTCACCTACAAACTCCAACTCCCCTCACAGTACAGAATTCCTCCCACATTCCACGTATCACTGCTGAAACCTCACCATGAACCTGTCTCTCTCCCCACAGAGCCTGGCCAGACGGAGGAACCCCCTCTTCCCTTGATCCTGGATGAAGGGTCCGTCTACAAGGTGAAGAAAATTCTGCAGTACTGGCGCTGTGGTGGTCAGCTGGACCTGGGACTGGGAAGGATATGGACCCGAGGAACGTTCATGGGTACCTAGGACCGATATATTAGACCCCGCCTTAATGTCTGAGTTCCATGCTTCCCATCCTGATCAGCCGGCACCTCGGGGCAGAGGTAGACCACCATGACGTTGGGGTTTTCGGCCCTCAGGAGCGGGCCGTGGAGGGGGCTACTGTAACAGATCATTGGTTTTATATATACCAACCTGTTGTGTCAGACCTCTTCCGTTACACAGACCTATGCGAGAGACATATTCAACAGTGCTATGTTTGTACTCCATAATTGTCAATTCATATTTCATGATACAGGCACATTGATGGTCAGGTCATTTCATGGACATTGTATTCCTAAAGTATTCAGAAAACTTTAATAAATAGTATACAGCAACTGTAACAACTGACTTGTTGTGATTTAATTTAGCTTTAATTCTGACATAGAACAAGAACATTTAACAATGCATAAAGCTTTACACCTTGAATATATACAAAGTTATGGGGTCCTGTTATAAACAAAACAAAAAATGTAGTAATACATTTCTTAAAAAGCTGTTGAAACTGTCAAAAAGAATGGGTTGCAACATGACTGTTTTGAAAGAGTTACAGTTCCAAATGAAACTTCTAGATTCACATCACCTCATAAATTGTAGCAGGGGATGAAGTAGGAATAGTAGGGTCACGGGTTGTCTCAGCAGCTACTTATACATCATCAGCCTCACAATTCAGAAATAAATAATATCTGCAGCATAAACAAACTTAAATGAAATGTACATGGTCTCCAATGTGTGCATGTTATCACATTGTCATCACCTGAATGCGAGCCATCACAGGACTTTACACACAAGACAAGCTCTGCTGTAACAGCTCTTTCATATTCTCAATAAACAAAAAGTATATTTTCATAATCTTACATTTATTTACTACATGTCCCATCAGTAAAAACATTAATTTATGCTTTACACTGAGTTTCTGAATCTAATATCTTAATGTGATATGGTATCCACATGAATAAAGTTTCTTAATTAAATAAACATAAGAATTGATCAGTATTAAACCATAATATAAGCCACTGGCTTACATTGTTCACGTTAGCGAGTGTCTAAACGACCAATTTTACTTGCAAAAATAAAACGATAAACCTTTACTTGGCTAGTTAACTGAAATAAAACTGCACATACATCTGCTGAATCGTAACTTGAACAGTGGTCTCACGCTGAAGACGTCAGCATCCAGGTAGGCACGCCCAGGGCACGCGATTCATACGCCCACAGTGGGTTATGATTGGTCGACTGACAGGCTCAAATCTGATTGGCTAAATAGTATGAGTGGGAGCGTGGGAGGAGTTCGCTGCCAGGAAAGTCTCAAAAATACACACACAAATCCAAGGCGATTCACATTCACAGCCCATGATAAACTCGTGAATTTTAAACATTCAAAAATGTTGTACACAGTTGTACATCTGTGAATTGTGTTTTGCATTTGTGAAACGTATTTTATGAATATATATTCTTATTTTGTGCACGTGAATTGGTTTTTGTGAATATATACATTTTTTTCGTGCATGTGAATTATTTCTCATGCATGTGAATTGGGTTACGCATGTGAGCATCGTGTCTTTTGCATGAATTATTATTGAGATCATTCTGGCTCCATAGATCAAACCATTGGTGGTGCTATACCATTTAAAAAGGCTTCAAAAACACAAGATTTATATGGTAAATTCAATTCAATTCATTGAATTGAATTCAAGTTTATTTGTATAGTGCTTTTCAAGATACAAATCGTTGCAAAGCAACTTTACAGCAAATTAAGTTCCTACAATATTTAGTGGTAGCTTATCAGAGGTGACTGTCAATTAATGTACATATGGCAGAAATGTACGGAAAAATCAATTAAAGACGTAATCAGACAGACGATGAACACTACTAACAGCAATTATTATATGATGCAATCAAACTTTTTGGTAGTGGAGTATGTTGTTTCATGGTTGGCATCATCTGAGGTCCTCTTGAGTGTTTGGCATCATCTCTTCACATGTGTTCTGGATCCAGACTGAAGCTTGTGTAAATCCTAGTTAACAGAAACAGAGAAACAAATGGAGACATAATTAGCGTAACTGCTGTTCCAACCAAGCAAAATTGATTTGTTTAGCCCAAGCTAAAGAATAATAATGTGCATTTGATCAGATATAACTGTAGTACAAGATTATTAGATGCATTATTTGAATGTTTGGCCAAAGAGATGTGTCTTTAAACAGAGTTTAAACAGAGAGAGGTTTAAACAGAGAGAGTGTGACTGAACCCCGAACATTATCAGGAAGGCTATTCCAGAGTTTGGGAGCCAAATGCGAAAAAGCTCTACCTCCTTTAGTGGACTTTTGCTATCGTAGGTACTACCAAAAGTCCAGAGTTTTGTGACCTTAGGGAGCGTGATGGATTGTAACGTGGAAGAAGACTAGTTAGGTACGCAGGAGCTAACCCATTAAGGGCCTTATAGGTAAGTAATAATATTTTGTAACTGATACAGAACTTAATAGGTAGCCAGCGCAGAGACTGTAGAATTGGGGTAATATGATCATATTTTCTTGACCTGGTAAGAACTCTAGCCGCTGCATTTTGGACTACATGTAGCTTGTTTAATGAAGATGCAGGACAACCACCTAGCAGTGCATTACAATAGTCCAGTCTAGAGGTCATGAATGCATGAACTAGCTTTTCTGCATCAGAAAAAGGTAAAATGTTTTGTAACTTGGCAATGTTTCTAAGATGGAAGAATGCTGTTTTTGTAACATGGGAAATATGATTTTCAAAAGACAAGTTACTATCTAATATAACACCCAGATGTTTGACTGTTGAGGAAGTAACAGTACACCCGTCTAGTTGCAAATTGTAATCCAAAAGATTCTGTGTACTTTCTTTTGGTCCAATAAGTAATATATCTGTCTTATCCGAATTTAAGAGAAAATGATTGGTCATCCAATCTTTTACATTTTTAACACACTCTGTTAGCTTAGATAATTTAGAAGTTTCATCTGGTCTTGTTGAGCTATATAGTTGAGTATCATCAGCATAACAGTGGAAACTAATCCCGTATTTTCTAATAATATTACCAAGGGGCAACATGTATATTGAAAATAGCAGAGGACCTAGGACAGATCCTTGTGGCACTCCATATTTTACTGGTGATAATTGAGATGACTCCCCATTTAAATGAACAAAGTGGTATCGATCGAACAGGTAGGATCTAAAATCTTAAAGCCTGCCCTTGAATACCTATATAGTTTTGTAATCGATCTATGAGCATGTCATGATCTATAGTGTCGAACTAAGCACTAAGATCAAGTAAAACTAGCAATGCCTTGGTCTGATGCAAGAAGCAAGTCATTTGTAATTTTAACAAATGCAGTTTCTGTGCTATGGTGGGGCCTCAAACCTGACATATGAAATTCTTCATAGAGATAATTTTTTTTCAGGAAGGAGCACAATTGAGCAGACACAACTTTTTCTAATATTTTAGACATAAAAGGAAGATTTGAAATGGGTCTATCATTTTCCAGTTCACTAGGATCTAGTTGTGGTTTCTTAATAAGAGGCTTAATAACCACCAGCTTAAATGGTTTTGGGACGTGACCTAAAGACAACGACGAGTTAGTAATATTGAGAAGCGGTTTTTCTGCTACAGGTAACAACTCTTTCAGTAATTTAGTGGGTACAGGATCTAACAGGCATGTTGTTGGTTTAGATGCAGTGATAAGTTTATTTAGCTTTTCCTGTCCTATAGTTGTAAAGCACTGCAGTTTATCTTTTGGTGCGATGAATGAAGCTGAAGTATTATATGCTGTAGAATCTACATTTGTTATTGTATTTCTGATGTTATCTATTTTATCAGTGAAGCAATTCATAAAGTCATTTCTATTAAACTGTGAGGAAATATTTAGATCGGGTGGCGTCTGGTTATTTGTTAATCTAGCCACTGTGCTAAATAAAACCTTGGATTGTTTTGGTTATTTTCTATGAGTTTGTGGATATGCTCGGCCCTGGCAGCTTTTAGAGACTGTCTATAGCTGGACATGCTGTTTTTCCACACAATTCTAAAAAAAACTTACAAGTTAGTTTTTTTCTATTTGCGCTCAAGACTACAGCATTCACATACTGTAATGCTCATATATTCACACAAACACTAGATCTTAATATCTTATGTTATATCTCCTCATTCTGAACAACTTTGCCTCTTGGACCACTGCTGTCAATCCAACTGTTCTTTAAATATTTGATATTATTTTAAAAAACTACTTTTGTGAACTAGTCCTAGGTTTTTTTTATCAAAATCAATAAAACCACTGCAGTACAATTATCTGGACTCTCTAGATCAACAATTATCAAAATAATGTTGAACATTTTCATTTGGACAACTATAAACCGGTCATTTTATAATATGTTCTTTTCATAGTGTACCCAAAGGCCTATAAATCCTAAAAGAAAACCCACAACTTCTCAAAACTGTGTAAAATGATGCATTCTTTCATTCTAAACAAGCACGCAAAATTTAAGAGAGATTGGGCAAAAAATAACACTATAATAGTTATAAAGGTTACAAACACAATGTTGTATGAGAAATTGTAGTTATAACCACTAGATGGCAGTGGAAGACCACTAATGGGCTAATTAAACGCACTAAAACAGTACTGTTCATAGGTTTGCTTATGGATTCATGCTTAGACATAATATCACTGTTATAACATTTAAAATCACATTAAGTCAAAGTTTACCATTTTGTTTATACAGACATATAAGTTTTTAAAATTATGCCAGATTGTGATTACAGTGAAACCTGAAAATGACATATGAACTCTTAAAAAGAGAAGACTTGCAGTAAGTTTTGTGTCACCTATCATTTATTTCAATAATGTCTATATCTGCAACAAAATGTGTAAAGCATGTATGTCTATGTGTGTGTGTGTGTGTAAGCATGCTTTTTGAGCATTAATATACTAGTTTAATCATTTAATTTCAGTGTATGTGTATGTGTCTGTGAGACTATTCTCCATTTTGGATGTGTTTTACTGTCGGCCATTCATCCAGGTTGGCCTAGAACCTAAAAGCATACCACCTTAAGTACTCCCAGTAAAGGAGACCTATTATGCCCCTTTTTACAATATGTAATATAAGTCTCAGGTGTCCCCAGAATGTGTCTGTGAAGTTTCAGCTCAAAATAGCCCACAGATTATTTATTATAAAATTTGAAAATGCCTATTTTGAGTGGAAACAGTTTGTGCGTTGTCTTTTTAAATGCAAATGAGCTGCTGCTCCCTGCCCCCTTTTCCAGAATAGAGCTGCACCATTACAAGTCGTACCTGCTAAAAAACATCTGTTTTGGTTCTGATTGTCATGTTTATCCCGCTGAAATCGTGCGTTTTAAACCATATTAGTGTAAACTTCTGATATACAGTTTTCTGAGTGCACACATCTGAAGCACACGGACAGAAAGCGGCTGTCACAGCATGTGAGCAGGGCAGGACTTAGGGGGTGGGGGCGCCTGTGCTTGAGGTTATGTTTGGGCCCTGTACCTACACTACAAATGCCCTCAAATAGAACATCATTATGGAGTAACACAAAATAAACAAACATATGCATTGAGGTTCATACATAGTACAATTAATATGCAACATGTCTAGGCTATAGCTGCAAGCATATATATATATATATATATATATATATATAAACTCTAACTATCACCAGGAGAGAAGAAACTCCCTCTGTCTGAAGACCCTTCAAGGACCCGATGGGCAGTGTAACGTTGACCGGCTTCAGCATAAATAAGCCAGCTAATAAACAACAGAACAAAGAACATGGTATCTGGAAATGTTCCAGCGACAGACTCGCCCGGACCCCATGACCGTTTAACGCATAAATTGATAATCCGATAAACAGAAAGCGACAGATTAAGAGCTCCCTGTCCAGCAGAAGGATGGCAGATCTACACTCCTGACATGGGAATGACCTCAGGACACCTCCCCTTTTCCCCCTGCATTCCAAAAAAGGGACGTATCCTTTTACTACTTCCCAGAAAAGCGCGCGTTTCTTCTGTCATAGACAAAGAAACAGAACATACACAGACAATTCATAAGACAATCATTTAAAGTATCGGAGCAATATACTCCCAAATAATATGCTTTCTGTTTGATGTGTTATTGAAACCATGATATCTTAATCTTTGCCTTATAACTTTTCCTTTTAGTAATTACGATTACTGTGTATGCAAAATACCTGTTATTTGAGCTTGAATGAAAGCTTACTTTATGTGAGAAACTTTGGTATGAATGAGAAGTGAGAAGTATGTACAATACTCGCATTAGGAAACTTTATAGAAGTATCAACCAAATCTTCACAAAGATTTTTCTACACATAATAAATTGGAATAAAAAATTGGAGCCTCATGTTAATGTATGCACGCTCTGCCTTGCAAGAAGTCGATTGGAAGATTGCGCCGTGGGACGGACTTATGCCGCGGATCAAAACCCCAATGTAAGACAGACTCCAGTGCTTGCTTGCTTCTTCGCCTTTTGCCATGTTAAGAGCACTCCAACTTGTGCTCACACGCTTACCATCATAGCGATCGGTCATCTAAAACTCAAACACTTCAGTTGAAACTTTGTGATCATCAGAGATCTTCAAAGAACTTAAAGTCTTGCAAACTCAGACTTTTCAGCAGAACTGCTCAAGCCTCTGCGTCATCAAGAAACCAACCAATCTCCGGAGGGCTCTCCCAAAAGGATGTCACCCAAATGTCATTCAGGCGCCAAATCAACAACCAATCAGCAACGGAATTCCCTCCAGCAGCCACGAGGAACAACTCAGCTTTTCAGCTGTCACCCAAAAACGCAAGTACAAACAAGGTCTTCCATCTGCTGAAATAGGTGCTGAACTGGTGAATTGAGTTAAGCAGTAAAGATAAGAAAATCTCTGCTTTGTGATTTTCTCAGGTTGCAAGTAAAAGAACTGTAGCGAATATCTTGCTAAAACTTTGGGCTTTCCTCAGAACTCCGTTAACATCATTTTCATTCTTCAGAACTGTATGTATGTGTGTGTGTATGTGTGTTTTAGCTTAGTTTAATGTAATCTAGAATAGCCAATAAATGCTTGTTTTCATTTATAAGGAATCATTGTCTGGTGTCGTATAATTTTAAAGTCAAACCTTGCCAAGATCACGTTACCTCGCTAGGAGCTTACAAATGATCATAATTGTACTGACCTGTGGCCAAGGAAAATACACATAGTCAGATTGTTAAGATACACGGACATTAACGTCTCGCTGGACGACCATTGATAAGGTGTAAACTATTAAAAATTTGAAATCAGTTCTAATCAGGTTGACTTCGAATTTTCCGATTCGAGTCCTCTCAAAACCTAAATGAATTAATAATAATTAATTCCCTAAGAAAAGTAATCAGACATTACATAAATAAACTCCTTGGTTTGTACTCCTGGTCTCCTCATTCCGTGCTCCTCACAGGAGCAACCTGTGACAGAATACCGGACCCAAAGGAAAGGCTCCTGTTCCCCAGCTCAGCCCACTGAGAGCTCCACAATCTAGGCAGTAAATGGCATCAACCCAAGCCCCATTTAAGTGCCAGTCCCTAGCTGCAAAGCCACTAGAAGGCAAGCCTGCAACCTTTAGCCAAAAAAGCATAACAGCTAATGCTAACGCTTTTGCTTTGGCAGTACGTGGGAAAGGAGACAACAGGCTGTTTTTTTAATGGATGTCAATGGAGGAGTCTAAATGAATAAACAGCTTTTTAGAGGAAACAGCTTATCATTTAATGAATAGACAGCCTACCGGCTAATCTTCAACATATTTTACACTAAACCATACCTTTGGATTTAACTATTTTTAGAGTTTACTCCGGAAAAAAATGCAGTTTTATAAGAGAAGTCGCTGACTTTTTGCGACAGGTGGGATTCAGCTTATGGCACTTCTCATTCATTCCTATGGCATCCATAAACGGCGATTGAGTGTCGCACAACATTGTGTCACAGCTGTCACGACGAGGTTAGGAAACACACCGTGTAAACAGGGGTCTGGGTCCAAATGCAGGTTTATTAGACTGCAGGGGAAAAACAAAGTCAAAACAGAAAACAAACAGAGCTAAGACTCTGACACACAGGCTTGAACAGAAACAGGAATCCGATGCAATACGACCACTTCTGGCTTGCATCAGTCCACGATACCACAATTAATACAACTAGTAGTACAACTACTAGCAACTAATAATCCGCCCAGAGAGGCGTGGGGAAGGCGTATAAATAGCCCTCAGGATGGGCAACAGCTGTGTGTGAGTGAGTGTGTGCACAGGTGTGTGGAGTCAAGGTAATGGAGTCCGGGAGGATGGGAAGTGGCGACCTCTGGTGGTGAGAGTGAGAACACCAGACGCCAGACCCTGAAAATAATACGTGAAAGAAAACTTTAGTTACTTTAGTTAGTGATGCCCCATCTGATAGCCAGCTTAATGCGCATTTGCTTCGTATGTGTGCACTCAGAAAACCATATATCAGAAGTTTTAATATTAGACTGCAGGGGAAAAACAAAGTCAAAACAGAAAATAAACAGAGCTAAGACTCTGACACACAGGCTAGAACAGAAAACGGACTCTGACACAATATGGCCACTTCTGGAGGAGAGGAGATGTTCCAGACGTTCCAGAGCACCCCCCCCCCCAGGGGAACGGCAGAGCGGGGATGGAGTAGGGGGAGGGATGGGGGGCCCAGGTCCGTGTGGTAGCGGGGGACCTGGGGACTGGGGCGGAGCCGGTGGAATGGGCACCCAGGGCAGAACCAGTGGCCACCACAGCGGTGCGTGTGGTGCTGCCGCCTTGAAAAGAACGGAGGCGAGTTCCACTTGAGGCAAGTCTTGAGCGAGCCGCTGCCTTGGGGGAACTGAGAGTGGACACCGCCACCCCAAGGGGATCCTAAGCGGGCACATCCACTCTGAGAACATTGTGAACAGACCCAGCTGCCTCGGGAGGATCGTGAGCGGGCCCCGCCGCCTTGGAAGGCTTGTGAGCGGGCACCGCCGCCTCGAGAGGATCGTGAGCGGGCACCGCCGCCTCGGGAGGAAACATCTCCAGGTTACGAATGTAACCATGGCTCCCCGAGGGAACGAGACGCTGCGTCGGAAAATGCTTAGGGAACGCCTTCAGCGTGACCATGCTCTGCATCACGCATGAAATCAGTCCAATAGATGGGCGAGATGTCACGTGCGGTGGAACCGGCATCAGCTTCAAGGAATGAAGCAAGCGCTCACAGGGATGCCGGAAGTATGGCACTGAGACGCAGCGTCTCGTTCCCTCGGGGAAACCATGGTTACATTCGTAACCTGGACACGTTCCCCTTCATAAACTCGAGCTGCGTCGGAAAACGCTTTGGGAACGAGTATGCCCACGTGGCCAGACTTACAAATCAGAATGTCTGCTCCCATAATGAGAAGCCCAGGAATGTGAACTGCTCTCAGTGAGAGGAGTTTGCCCTGGGACCACACAAGGATCTGGTGCACCTGCCTGTAAAGGGGGTGCGAATGCAGACCTCCCTGGTGGTTGATTTAAGAGACCGCCGCTGTGTCGTCAGTGCGCACCAACACATGGTGACCTCTTAGGTCTGGGAGAAAGTGTTTCAATGCTAGAAACACGGCCAGCATCTCCAGGCAGTTGAAGTGTCACGTGAGATGGCGGCCGCTCCACAGACTGCGAGCTGAGCGGCCACTCATGGCCGCTCTTCAACCAGTAAGGGACGCGTCCGTCGCTAGCATTATGCGGTGACAAGGGGTATTATTTCATATGCCATATAATGGTGACATGTATTTTGTGACTTATTTTATTTATTACTTTATTTAATTTATCTAATTTGTCTTATGTTTTGTAACTGTTCTTTGAGTACATTTCCGGGCGGTGACTGAGAGAAACGCTCGCAGAAGACCACTGCGCCCTGAAGCACCGTAGGTGGTAGGGTTGTCAGAACGAGCTACTGAGGGCACTGAGGAGAGACGGGCACCGTATAATGAGGTGTACACCGCTCTTCCCCAGAGGGGCCGGCCCTCAGAAGACCACCTCAACCTCCTCGGAGGAAGAGAGGTAAACGCGTGCTCTCACTCGAGAAAATTTATTTGTTTATTCCCAAGAGCTCCTGTATATCTAACTTCTCATAGTCAAAAGAAATACTTAATTTTAATTCCTCAGAATAAAATGCAGCCAAGCAACCAGACAAGTAATCACGGGAGCCGCTCGGTCACACAAACAATATCAATCTCCTCGGAGAAAGATGGCTGCAGCAGCGAGCTCTCACTCAGAGAGGGAAGAAACCGCAGCGTGGGCTTCCGAACCTCGAGAGAGAGCGCTAGATTTAGGGAACGCGGGTGGAGATAGGGAGAGCCAGTCTCCAACTCGTCTACCAGATCATGATCCCCTCGATCTCAATCGCCGCCATGCCTCAGCAGCAGCGGGACCGTTACCGCAAGCTCACAGGCACGGACACACTCTTCGGAGCGTGCCCGGCCTGATTGGAGCATTTAACAGCGGTTAAAGCACAATCAGCCCCCTCTCTTTTTGCCGAGAGCTGACTGCGTGAGCAGTTCCACCACACATAAACAGTAAAGCTGCTCATTATAATATTAGGCATAATATGTTTGTGTAACTGATGCTTGTGCAACTGGCGAGCTTATCGACGCCTTCCATAATCAATCTCTTCGGAGGAAGACAGGCGGAGCATTGAGCCGTCTCATCGGGGGAAAGAACCGCAGCGCGGGCTTCCGAACCCCGAGAGCGGTTGCTGGATCTGATGAGTGAGGAAGAAGATAGGGACTTACCAGTCTACATTCCCTCCACCGGATCCATATGCGAACCCCACGAGCACAGCCCCCGCTCTGCCTCGGCGAAAGCAGGGCCAGCACTGCAAAACACGCCGGTGAAGGCTCCCTCCTCAAAGAGAGCCTCTCGAGAGCAAAGCAAGGCAGTAACTAATGCTCACCAAGAGAGCTGACTCTGCATGCTTCGCTCCCAAGCAGACAACACACAAACTGTGTGTCCCCACCCGAAATATAGCGTGGAAAGGGAGGAATACACAGCCTGAATGCTGTCTGCTCTCGCCCAAATGCTTCTTTTTGGCTGAAGCTTGACATAATGGAGCTTATAAGTGGACAAACAACACTAAATAAGACTCATAAACAGATAGCGAGTGACACACACACACACACAGAGCGCTTGCTAAATGACAAAAAGCTGACGCCGGTTCCAACGCACGTGCTTTTATAGCTTCCTGGTCGCAATGTCACCCGCCAATAATTTCTCGCCCATCTATTGGACTGATTTCATATGTGATTCAGAGAATGGTCACGCTGAAGGCATTCTCAAAGCATTTTCCGATGCAGCTCGAATTCCTGAAGGGGAACTATATTTTATATTGTTTCATATGCCATATAATGGTGACATGTATTTTGTGACTTATTTTATTTATTACTTTATTTAATTTATCTCATTTGTATTATGTTTTGTAACTGTTAAGTAAATTAAGATCTTGAGAAGCACGTATGCTGCTGATGGGGTCAGTTGTGCTTTCTCTCGCTCTTCAAATGAGAGTGCTGACTGAAGGGGAGAGAGGTGTACCCCAAAAAAGTTTCTTTGTGCTCTGTGTGTTTCTGCAGACCTGCTTTTGTGGTGCTGCTGATACTGGGAATGGTTGTGGTGTTGCTGATGCTGATGCTGGGGATAGTTGTGGTGTTGCTGATGCTGGGGATGGTTGTGGTGTTGCTGATGCTGAGGATGGTCGTGGTGCTGCTGAAGCTGGAGATGGTGGTGGTGCTGCTGGCAATGGAGGTTGTTCCGATTCCACATTTTTACACATTTTAAAATGTGTAAAAAGACTATCACATCTGATTACTGTTGATGTGCAGTAACAGCAGGGAAAATCTGATGATTGCCTGCACTTTAAACCAAACTTGATGATGATAAAATCTAAAACTTAGAAAAAATAAATGAGCACAGTTGTCTTGTTTGCATGTTTAATACAGTGCATCGCCTATGAAGAGGTTTTGTGATAAAACACCTTGCGCAAGAGCACAACAACATTAAGATCCTTTTTTATATTTTTTTATCACACTCCCACCGAACACTAAGGTCAGTGTGGGTGAAGGATTTTTTTCTGTCCAAGCAGAACACATGTAATTCTACTAAATAAAGTCCTAATTAAAAACTATTAACTGAACATGCTACTACTGGAACAAATGCCTGACAGACTCTACATCAGTCCTTGCAGGCTGATTGCCATGTTAAGGTATTTATATACTTGTTTTTAACTTTTACAACGATTCAAACTAATTAAAGTAATGCAGAAAAACTATAACAACAGTAGCGGAAGAGAAGTATTTGAAATTCTGACTCCCTCAAGGTTTCACAACACTAGAACATATTAAATGAACAATATGTTTTAAATTCTAGGAAGAAATTACTATGACATGCAAAAACAGTAAGGTTCAACAAACATGATTTGTCGCGCACCATGTGTTGGTGCGCACCGACGACACAGCGGCGGTCTCTTAAATCAACCACCAGGGAGGTCTGCGTTCGCTCCCCCTTTACAGGAACGTGCATCAGATCCTTGTGTGGTCCCAGGGCAAACTCCTCTTGCTGAGAGCAGTTCACATTCCTGGGCTTCTCATTATGGGAGCAGACATCCTGTCGAGGCCCGGGTTATGGAGAATTTTTGGCCAGGTTCAGGTGGATCTGTTTGCAACCCAGGAGACATAGTATAATTAAAATAATTCACACACACACATACCTTCTTGTTGAAGTGCATTTGTCATGTGATTAGCTACATGCAACAGCACTGCCCCAGCACCAAACCCACTAGCATCCACCTGTAACTTGGTTACAAAATTTGGAGCAGACAACACAGGAGCATGTACAAATATTTTGCAGAAGTGAATGCAGTTTCACACTCACCATTCCACACAAATTTAGTTTACGTTAAATGTGTGACAACAGAAGCAAAGTTCTTACAAAAGCCATGGTAGTATCCCATCATTCCCAGAAAACGGCATAGCTCCCGTTTGTTGCTTGGTCTTGGAAACTTCACAATAGCCTTTACCTTTGCTTGCACAGGCCTTACCTGGCCAACTAATTTGCCAAGGTAGGTCACTCTTGCCTTAGCAAATTCACACTTGGTTAAGTTCAAGGTAAGTTGAGCTTCCAGCAATCACCTGAACACTAACTTGAGGGTTTTCACATGTTCTTCCCAATTTTCAGAGTGAATAAATATGTCATCTAAATATACTTAACAGTTTGACACACCTGACAATACCTTCAACATCAACTGCTGGAACGTTGCTGGTGCATTTCTCATGCCTAGAGCCATAGATGTGTATTAAAGGAAACAATAGGGGGTCACAAACACAGATATTTCTGAGGCACAAGTTGTCACAGGAACATGCCAGTATCCTTTTAACAAATCTAGCTTGGTAACAAAACTAGCTGAGCCTACTCGGTCAAAACAGTCCTCAATCTGAGGGAGAGGAAACCCAGATAGCAAAATTCCAGAGGCCCAGATCAGGCCCACATACCGCATGGAATGATTGCAATTGGGCGGTCCGCTCCTGTTTGCCAGACTTGGGCCACAAGCAAGCCAAAAGAAGGCTCAATGTCAGCCATGAATAAACCAAATAAAGCAGAACTGGCCCAAATCTGGGCCACATTGATTTGGATTCTGGCCCAGATCCAACACCTTACTCTGGCCCACATACTGTGAAGAATGATGGCACTTGGGCGGTCCACTCTTGTTTGCCAAATTTGGGCCACAAGCAAGTAAAAGGAAGGCCCAATGTCAGCCATGAATAAACCAAATAAAGCAGAACCGGCCGAAATCTGGGCCACATCGATTTTAATTCTTGCCCAGATCCAACTCCTTACTCCAGCCCACATAATGTGAAGAATGATGGCACTTTGGTGGTCCGCTCCTGTTTGCCAAATTTGGGCAACAAGCAAGCCACAGGTAGGCCGCATGTCAGCCATGAAAATAAATAAATAAAATAAACCAGAACTGGCCCAAATCTGGGCTACATTTATTTTAATTCTGGCCCAGATCTAACTCCTTACTCCAGCCCACATACTATGTTGAATTATGGCATTTGTGTGGTCCACTCCTGTTTCCCAAATTTGGGCCACAATCAACCCATAGGAAGGCCGCATGTCAGCCATGACAATAAATAAATAAAATAAAGTAGAACTGGCCCAAATCTGGGTCACAGTTGATTTTTATTCTAACCCTGGTCTTTCCCCTGTTACGACCCTCCTTTGGTTGTTAGGCGTCTAGGGACTAAGAAGGGGAACATTGGACCAGTTTTTACCAGTACCATGTCCGAGACATCGTAACTCAACTTCACTAACTAACCAAACCAAAAAATACAGAAAATGGCCCAAATCCCTAACCTAGTGTGTCTAACAACAAAATCAAACTACATGTGCGTCACATGACATAACTTACCTACCCCTTTACCTCCTTCCAGTTTTAACATCTTTATAAGGTGGGGGGGGGGAACTCAAGCAGAAGAACACAAAAACAAAATACTCAAACGACAAGTCAATATCACATAAGGACGTAACACCCCCACATTTAAGAACAAACATATAGTTTGTAAAAAAACAAAACAAACAAATCAATAACTCGCCCACAATATTTAAACTCTAGAAAGAGCATCAGCAAGGACGTTCTCAGAACCCTTCTTGTGATGAATTTCCATGTTGTAGCTCTGCACAAACAAAGCCCAACGCATAAGTCGTTGATTCGCATTATACATACGAGACAAGAAC
Organism: Sinocyclocheilus grahami; assembly: GCF_001515645.1. Classification (NCBI taxonomy): domain Eukaryota; kingdom Metazoa; phylum Chordata; class Actinopteri; order Cypriniformes; family Cyprinidae; genus Sinocyclocheilus; species Sinocyclocheilus grahami. The sequence continues at coordinate 137,326 of NW_015506531.1, forward strand.
ACAAGGGGGTTATGATCGGTGTACACAATTGTAGGTACATTAGAAGAACCCAAATAGACTTCAAAGAACTGTAATGCTAACAACAACGCTAAGGTTTCCTTTTCAATCGTGGAGTAATTTGCTTGATGTCTGTTAAACTTGCGAGAAAAGAAACACACTGGATGGTCCACACCATCTATGCCCTCCTGAAGCAGGACTGCTCCAGCGCCGACTGCGCTCGCGTCGACCTCCAATTTGAAAGCACGCTCAAATTGTGGGGCTGCCAATATTGGACTATTACACATCAGAGCCTTAACATTTTCGAATTCCACTTGGCACTCTTCCATCCATGCAAAAATTTTCTTGGGGCTAAGGAGGTTTGTAAGAGGAGTTACCACAGTGGAAAAGTTCTTACAAAAATTCTGGTAATAGCCAACCATACCTAGGAATCGTCTTAGCTCCCGCCGGGTAACAGGTACAGGAAACATTCCTCTTGTGGCCCAAATGCTGCATGGAATGGTGGCATTTTGGCAGTGGTCCACAAGCAGGCCACTACACAGCCACATTTTAGCTAATAATGAACAAAATAAACCATAAATATACATTATCTGGGCCACACTAAGCCTTAATTAGCTATGCATCAACAATACTCAACATTGTAAAGAGAAATTTAAAAATGTCCTCCATAAATGTTCAAATAAGTTCCAGAAATGTGCCCTACTTGATCAAATCTTTCTGACCCAAGTTTTGCACAAGCAGCAATTAAAATGTCTCAAAGACAAATTCCAATACTTTAAAAACTGTTCTTCACAAGTATGAACTTAAATGCTTCTCACTCAGACTCTACCTACACAGTAAGTATGTGAGTGTCATAGCTGCGCTGTGTTAAAGAGCACACGACGAAGATGAAAGGTTATATATCATAAGTCTTTAATCCAACAAGGGTAAATCCAAACACAATGTAGCACAGCAACATTTAATGCCGGGTTCAGACTACACAATATTTTTGTCGGTCACAATAGTCACTATGTCAGATTACACGATTTTGACTCCTAAAATCTTGTTGTGTCGTGGACAAGAAACATGTCAGACTACACATTGCTTCCCGACCATTCATAACTTGCCATCTTTAACGACGCGTGTGATGTCATCGAGAAGGCGGAACTAGCGACTGACTTCCGAAAACAAGTGTGTGAACATTGCTGAAGTGCTTCCGCTATAGTTCGCCAGCATTTTTCTTTCTTTGTTCTGTCGTGGTAGTCTCTCGATGACACATCATACAGGCAGGAGTACTGTTGCCACAGCTCCACAAACCTTTCCTCCATCTCATAATTCCACCTAGCAGCACCATCATCATCTGTCTTTCGTTTTGCCATGTTTGAAACCTGTGTATGAAAGAGCTTCTGTGCTGCTATTGGTCAACGTCACCAATGTGACAGAACTGATTGTGGACGACGGGAAAAAAATTTAAACACGCTTGTAGCGAATCAGCTCATGGGAAATATGAATAATTAACCATAACTAGTTATAATTAACTATTCATATTTTAGATCCACTGTAGATATTTAGCTGACCACTCAGGGTCAACCGTCTTGTCAATTCTAAGAACGTTAATTTCCTGGTTAAAGGAAATAACTTTCTTACTGTACAATTCTATAAGTTTGTAACATAAATCTGCATGATTATTGACTCCGGTTATGAGTAAACAATGAACACATCAAGTGTGATACAAGTAAGGTTTTATTAACTACATAAACACTTAAACTAGTCCAACATACTACATAAACACATTAAGCCAGTCTAACATACACATACACACACACACACACACAAACAGTTGGTATAGGAAAGGGTTAAAGTTTAGCACTAAAGAAAGAGACATAAGGAATGACATTTATGGAACCATTTTGCATATTCAGCAGATCTAAAACCTGAGGGAAAACGTCAGATTCTTAGTTCAAACAAACCTTGTAAAAAGGTGTAACTGATACTTAATGCATCAATTAAATCGACTAAGTTTGATACTTGCGTATGTCTGAAAAAGATTCCTGATGCAATCTTAAGGCCCCAAGATCTTGCTGAAGTTGGTTGATGAAAAAGAGCTAGTTTGAGTCAGAATCACTTGATGAATGAAAAGGACTAGGCCGGAGCCTGGCACGAGCTTTGGTATCCTGGAGCGTTTCTCACATCTTCATCTTAGCATCTCACTGAACCACCGAACAGGGCGGGTCACATGGAGTGTGGCCTTTTAAAGCCTGCAGAGATTCACGCCTCTCAAGATGGGTTCGTCCAATGAGGAAGGCTGAAATCCCAAGCGGGAGGTTGGAAATACTGAGGATTTTTATGACTCTTTGTCTGTAAGCATGGTATTTTGCATATGTAATTCGCTGGAGTGTTGAGGCACAAATTAGTACCGATTCTTAGAACATCAATATGTTGCAGAGGTATCAGCATGTAATATGCACTCTCAGTTAGATCATCCGAAGACGAATTCATAGATACTAGACATGGTAGAGTTACTTATATGAATGAGTGGTTTATCGTAAGCATGAATAAAAATAGTCTAGTGCTGCTATTGGTCAACGTCACCAATGTGACAGAACTGATTGTGGACGACGGGAAAAAAATTTAAACACGCTTGTAGCGAATCAGCTCATGGGAAATATGAATAATTAACCATAACTAGTTATAATTAACTATTCCTATTTTAGATCCACTGTAGATATTTAGCTGACCACTCAGGGTCAACCGGAATTGGTTGTCGTCCACTATGACACACTACACGTGCTGAAATGATGGAATCTTGCATCCCGACGCCCATTGTCATTTACGAATCCACACGACACCCTACGTCAAGCAAATCGTGGCAAAATCGGGCTAAAATCATGTAGTCTGATCCGGGCATAAGACATGTAGACACAAGACCAGAAAAACTCAAAGTGAACATACAGGAACTTAAGTACTCAGACCAAACAAGGATAATTAACTAGGCACACCTGAACAGAATAATACAATCAACACAACAAGGGAAATGGTGCAAAAGGAAATCAAAGTCCAAATTAACAGAAACCGTGAAAGTAACCCCTAATTTACACTGCACATGTCTGCGGCTCTCCGAAGAGGTTTTGTTATGTCCTCCACGTGGTGCCAGCTCACACCAGAAGCGGATCAGAAGCGCAACGGTAGGATTCGCGAGACCACGTGATTTGCCTGTCAGATGTTGTTTGGTTGCTCATTGTCCTTGTAAAAAGGATTTGTGATGTCATATAACACCATGTGTTTTTGTATTTCGAGGATGAACCGCTCGTCGTCCATTTCTGGCCTCCTGCCAAAGATTGGGAGTCTGCACAGGGTGTTTATTTTGAAATTGACATGACTTTTATTTTGTATTTGCTGTGCGGTTTGGACGTGGTGTCCGTCAATAATAGACTAGGTGCCTATCTTTAGCGAAGCGGTGCGGAGAGCCGCTTCTGCGACGCTTTTGAAACGTGCCTCGGCGCGTCTGGTGTAAACACAAGCATTGACTAGAATGACCACGATCAGTTCCGGTAGCTGCGTCGGAGCCGTAACGCGCCGCAGACGTGTGCAGTGTAAATCAGGGGTCAGGCTCGTTTCACACTGCATGCATAAGCAGAGTGTAATGTTAACAGAACGCGCATGTTAACAGATTAGTGCATTCACACCGCACGCAGAGGCGACGCAGCAGCGCATAGCAGGAGCAGAGCAGAAGCAGGCAGGCAGTGACGCGATAGTTTCGGCGCCGAGTCTATTTTTGCTGCGCCGCTTACACTGAATTAAAGCCACAGTGCATTTTTCCTGATCAAAATTGACCTGATAAACATGAAAAATGACACATTTCACTGTAAAATCACGTGAGGTGTTTCACAATCATGGGGTAAAAGGCACACATTATTGATAAATACTTTAGTATAAAAAACATATTTTAGCTAATGTCTAAGTTAATGCTTGTTCAAAACAATCACTTTAGCAAAGTTTGTACTAGGCTATTTTCTGCTTATTTTGATAAATAATGTTCAATAAATATACTGTCATTAAAATGATAATATAAAAATATATTTTAAAATACAGAAACAAAATAAAAAGTAAAGATTCTTAATTAACTTTAAGATTACTTTTTATCATGTAAACTATATGTACAGCATGTTATATGCACGTGACAGAGGGGAACACGGCCGCATCACAGCATGTTGCCCATATCAAAGCACATGACAGAGAACACCTGAAAAGCATGACCGAATGAACAATACTCGTCTGTATTTGCAGTACACAAGACGTGTTCAGCTGCGCGACAAACGCACAATGGGCGCACGCTGCTCCCGCTCTGCATATGCGCCGCTTCTGCGCTGCCTCTGCTCTGCTTGCACGTGCGGTGTGAAACGGGTGTAAGAGTACAATCATTATAGTGTACTTCTGTTTTATGCTGCACAGTACACATATAAAACTGCCATTAAAACCATCATATAAGGGCAACTTTAGGCTAACAGCCACATTAGCCAGTGCTTACTGTGCCATATCTTTGCCAAAACTGGCCCAGATATGGTTTAGGATAACTGGGCCACATTTGTGGCACCACTTTTGGGCCACTTTAGGCTAACAGCCACATTAGCCAGTGCTTACTGTGCCATATCTTTGCCAAAACTGGCCCAGATATAGTTTAGGATAACTGGGCCACATTTGTGGCACCACTTTTGGGCCACCTTAGGCTCAGCCACATTAGCCAGTGCTCACATAACAGTAATCACATTATCCTACTGTGTATCTGGGCCACATTTGTGGCATCATATGTGGGCCACTTTAGACTCAAAGCCACATTAGCCAGTGCTTACTGTGCCATATCTTTGCCAAAACTGGCCCAGATACATTTGAGAATAACTGGGCAACATTTGTGGCATCATATGTGGACCACTTTAGGCTCACAGCTACATTAGCCAAAGCTCACTGTGCCATATCTTTGCCAAAACTGGCCCGGATATGTTTTAATGTACCTGGGCTATATTTGCTGAAACATATGTGGACCACATTTGGTTTACACCCTGATTAGCCTTTGTCGATAATGCCACATTTTTGCCAAAGGTGGCCCACATTTGGGCCATAATCACTTTTTACCACATGGGCCACTTTAGGGTCACATTCAGATTACACATTGCCGTCAACACCGCATCTTTACCTATAGAGGCCCACATGTTATTTGATACATTTGGGCCATTTTTGCTGTTTTACATATGGGCCACTTCAGGCTTACATCCATTTTGTCCGGGCCATAAGAAGGCCAGCTGTGCCATATCATTGCCTTAAGTGGCCCACATCCGCATGCTATCTGGGAAGGAATCAGGCTTAGTTGCAGCATTCACCCTAAGAAATTCAGTACAAAACCGCCATGAGCCATCCGGTTTGGGTACAAGCAAACATGGTGAGCTCAACGGACTCTGACTTGCACTGCAAAGCCATGACTCAGTAAGTAATCTACCTCGATTTTCATAACCTGCCGCTTGTAATGATTTACACGGTATGGATGCTGTTTGGCAGGCTTACATTCACCAACATCAATGTCATGTTAGTTTGTGATGGAGCATCCTGAAACTGCATGTGATATTCTTCAATTAGTTCAGAGGTTAGCAAATCTGAGGCATAGTGTACAGTCAGCAGATTGTTTTGCAAAAGAAACCTCTGCAGGGTGATACTACAGTGTGTAATTTACCCGCTTATGTGGCCTCTTGCCTGATAAGTAATTAATGCAAAATATTAATTTGACATATTTTAATTACCTCAACATGATTCGCAGTACCCGCTTGAGCGCTCCGTTATAAGTTGTAGCAGTTGTGGTTGTATCAATAAGAAACCACTAGATGGCACGATTGAAGAATCAGAGTTGTATTGCAGGGATAAATGATGCATGGTTCTGCTCTGAGCATGTAATGTTAAGTTACAAGTTTGTGAAAATACTGCTAGTACCAGGTATGTAAAGCAGATGATGAATATACTTAAGATTCACAAATACAAAAACGACGTGTCTACACCAGATGCGAGCGGCACGACGTGACAAAAGCAAATAGAACCCAGTGATGTTCTATCAGTGGATGTGGCGCGACACGACACGACAAATCCATGACTGACTGACAGTAAACTGATGCCCCATTCTATTCCTTATGAACTCCAGCGCTCTGACACAAAGGACACCTGGATTTGCAATGATCACTTTGTCGCGTCTTGTTGACATCAGCTGTTGCTCGCAGCCTTCACTTCCAGTGTGGTGAAAAGACAAGAAAATATGACTAGTCATATCTCGCACTCAGATTCACCAGTACAAAGGTGGGTAATGAAGCCGGACAAGTTAAGACAGCACGTAGGCTAGTTAAGTAGCACTATGTTAATCACAATATTTCAAATGATTATATATTAATTTTGCAATCAAGATCATATCTGAGAGGGTGCATATATATTCATAAGAGAATCATGAATCATCCTCAGTATGAAGCAGCACAACTGTGTTCAGCATTAAAATAATCAGAAATGGTTACTGAGCAGCAAATAAGAATATTTGAATAATTTCTGAAGAATCATGTGACACTGAAGACTGGAGTAATTATTCTGAAAATTCAGCTTTGATCACTGGAATACAGCATATGTTAAAACATTCAAACAAATATTTTAAATTGACACACCTCACAATATTAAAGTTTACTGTATTTTAATAAATAAATGCAACCTTGTTGAGCATAAGAGACTTTTAAAAAAATTTTAAAAAGAGGCGGGGGAAGAGGGGGGACCGACCCGGCGGAAAATGTTTGGGAACCACTGAATTAGTTTGACCACACGATCACACTAAACTGCAGGCAGATAGGAAAGATGTGACTCTAAGTTAGACAAAATGGCTGTTCAGTGTACCACATGAAGCAATGGCATCCTTACAGCAAAGAGCATCTAACTCAGGAGAAACTGCATAATTGGCGTCATTCAGTTTTTCTAAATCTTGTAGGGACCAGAAAACCTTGCCTGCATGGGTGAACCAGGCACAGGAAGAAGTACTAAGACCTTATCACCAGGCTGGAAACTACGCTGAAGACTACCCTTGTCGTAGCGAAGCTTCGTTTTGGACTGGGCTTCATCAAGATCCACGCTGGCTAACTCTCATGTTTTATGTAGATGCTCTTGTACAGTAGTCACGTAATCCAGCTCTGACATACCAGAGGATTCCTTAGATAGGAATTGCTCACTTAGGAGTTTTAATGGGCCACGAATCGAATGCCAAAACCAATTCAGCTGGGCTAAATCCTAAGGATTCTTGAAAAGTTCCTCACAGCGAAGATCAAATATGGCAAACCTTCCCCCCCAGTCTTTACAATTCTCAGTGCAGAATATGTGCAGCAGTGACTTATGGGTCTGATGGAACCTCTCCAGAGTCCCCTCTGGATGATAGGCTGTAGACAACTGATGCTCTATGCCCAACAATTTTGCTACCTCCTTGAAGAGTTTGGAGGTAAAATTGGACCCCTGTTCACCTTGAATGATCTTTGGCGAGCCAAAAACTGAACACAACTTAATCAATTCACAAGCTATAGTTTTAGCTTGGACAAATCGCAGAGGAACAGCTTCAGGGTAATGGCTACTAGCACACATGATCATCAAAAGATGTTGGTGATAAGTTTTAGCTTTAGACAATGAACCTACACAGTCAATAATGAGCTTCTCAAAAACGGTTCCCCAAAAACTGGAATGGTGTGTAATGGGGCAGATGGAATTGCTTGATTAGGCTTGCTACCTAACTGACAGGCGTCACACGAGCGAACAAACCTAGACACAGCGGATTTCATGCCTGGCCAAAAAAAATGTCTGGCAATTCGATGGTTCGTCTTTGTGACACCTAGGTGTCCTGAACTCACATGTTCATGGGCCAAATTCAAAATCTGATTATGATAAGCTGCAGGTAACACAATTTGGAACACAGTTAAAAATTCTGTGTCTGTGGCACGTGATCTCCACCAACGCATAAGAACGTTATCATCCCAAAAATAACCGACCATCTTCTGAGGAATTAAGGCCTTCTCGACAGCGGCATTAATACACCAAGTAAGCGATGGATCAGAACATTGTGCAACAGCTAACTATGTTCTATTCACTTTTAAAGGGAGTTTACCTTCACTACTCGTGCCACTTGATTCTAAGGTGGGTAAGGAGACAGGGCTAATGTAGAGTTCACCCTCTACAGTCAGTTGGAAAGACAAAAAAGAATCAGAAAGGTCAACCACATTTTAAAATTTCTGTGATTGAGCACATGTTTCCACACACTGGAAAAGTAGCAGGACATTCATGACAATATTCTTCCGAGTAAACCAATCAGGTTCTTCAGATACAAATGGAAACAGAAAAACTTTGCCACCTAACAAGTCATTTCCCAAAATCAAGCTTACCCCTTCAAAAGGCAGCTGCGAGCGCACACCAATGTTCACCAGACCTAAACAAGATCAGACTTTAACTGAATGCTATGCAGTGGAATTGAAACACAGCCCAATTTGATCCCACAGATTACTACGTTAGAACCAGTGTACGAGTCAGCAGAGAACAGAGGACCACTATCCAAAATCAGAGACTGTGCTGCTCTAGTATCTCTAAGCATCAAAATTGGTTTAAAGTCAGAATTCTTAGAGAGTGCTACTGAACTCATCATTACAAATTGACTAAAAGTACCTGAACAAGAGTGTAAACTTGCAGCATTACTCTCAGGAATGGCACTGACGGCACTGAAGAATGATAATTCTTAACTGTCTTCTCTTCTGATGAACAAATTTTAACAGAATGCACAGAAGGGAAGACAGCTCTGTTTGTAAGCACATACTCGTCTGCCAAAACTGAAAGTCTGAAAAGGCCCTTTCGCACCGCTTCAGTTCCAGAACTAAATGTATGGTACTAAAGTACTGGGACGATTTTGCGCGAACTATTTCCCAGTACCATTTAAAGGGTTGCATTTGCACCGACAGTGTGTACTAAGAAGTGACCTAAGCCGATCAACAGCGACGTCATTTGTGCACAGCGTTCAACAATAGAAACAAAGAAAAACAACATTAACAACAGGAGGATGGAGGATGCTGTGATCGGAGCTGTGTTTTTGTTGTGTCTCGCGGGTTTCACAATAATGGACATGGAAAGTCGACGTATACGTAAAGTGATTGAAAGAACGGAAAGGAGGACTAAGAATCTCCAACGACAACTGGCAGTGCTACATTTGCTACAAGTGCCTGCACTTCAGCGTCCGTCCATCTATCGCTGTTCTCCATACTTGCAAAATAAGTTGACATGCTTACAGTATGTTTACATGGTGTTTTAAATCATGGCGAGTGAGGGCGTTTTCGTACGCGTTTGGCCAATCAACGTCTACCAGTTTTGCTGGTTAGACCCTGCTCCGGAGTAGGAGCTAATTTAGCTCTCGAAAAAGGCAGTCCGGTACTAAAATCGCTCCCAGTTCCGGCGGTGCAAACACGCCGAAAAGTGGGTAGTTCCACAATTAGTTCTGGTACTATGAAAAGGTTCCTGCGGTGCAAAAGGCCCTAAAGTCTAACGAGTCATAGTCTAACGAACTTTCAACTGGCAATGCAGCACACGCTTCTTGAGCTTTGCCTTCGATATTGCACTAAGACAATACATGAATACACGATTTCAACAATGGTATATGTGTGTTTTTAAGTAATCTCCAGGTAATAAATAAAGAATCTGGAAAATGCAGTGCTAACTGACATTGCATTTAATACAGTAGCCATAGAATAAGGCAGAAAATATATTTTTTTATATTTTATATTTTCTGTGATAAAAATGTTAAATAAAATGTGTAGTATATAAACAAATCATAAAATTGCCATTAGGAATATAATAAATAAAGGAAAAAATAGTACAGAATACAAATAGTTGTTTTCAGAACAATACTGTACATTCCTTTACTTTTACTCCCAATACCTTAAGTATATTGGGGTATGCAAGATAATACTTTTACTTGAAGGTGAGTAAATGATTACAGAATTTTCATTTTTGGGTGAACTATCCCTGCAACTAAGGTTTTAAATATGACTAGTAGTTTTCCCCCAATGTGGTATTAGTAGTTACTAAAAGTAGTTTACTAAAGTATCTCAATATTTCTTCTACCAATATAGCTCTAAACAATTTATCTTTTCCTTCTTTCCCTAAATCAGACCAGACCACTGTACTGCAGGATAAACCTGAATGTGCCAGTGCTGGACAGTTTTTTTTTTACAGGTTTGACACACTGCCTGATTTTCGGCTGAGCAGGGAGCAGGCCCTGACAGTGCTGCTGGATCTTCTGAGAAGTGAACAGCAAAGATAGGGTGCCACAATCGAGACCCTGGTGTTTCTTTTCTGGCTGGCCAGTGGTACATCATGCAGAGTGGTCTCCAGAGTGTTTGACCTGCCTCGTTCCACTGTCGACCGCATTGTCCTCTGAGTCGCTGAGGAAGTGGTGGCCATTCGGCACAAAGTAATTCACCTCCCGAAGACCCCAGAAGACCTGGCGGCAGTTTGCCATGGGTTTGCAGGGCTGGGCTTAAAATGTATGTTGTTTTTCTGATGTTAAACCTAAGTTATGTTGTAAATAGTTATTTTGTATTAATTTGTAAAAACAAAGTGCGCAGGACAAACAAAAATGTATAGAAGAATGTTTTCTGTAAAAATGCATGCATAACAAAAAAATACAAAATGTCCAGAAAGCACTCAGGCTCATTTACTTCTAGGGTGGGTAAGGAGACAGGGCTAATGTAGAGTTCACCCTCTATAGTCAGTTGGAAAGACAAAAAAGAATCAGAAAGGTCAACCACATTTTAAAATGTATGTGACTGACAGCTGTGATTGTCATTTTTTTTATCACATTACAAAAATGAATAACGTATACAACTTATTCATTTCATTTTTAACTTGCATCCCAAAAATAAACTACAGAAATGAGGTTGTTTCATTGACAAAGTGACATTTAAAAGAAAATAAGATATCGAAAAATTTTAATGTACCCATTTTTTCAACTGTTTTCTCTTCTTGAGAGAATGTTTAATAATTTATTTTTGAACCATTCTCTGAAGAATAGAAAACAGTCTCTCCATTCTCTCCCTGCTCTCCTATGCTATTCTCTCCTCTGTCACTCTCTGGAATTTTATGTCCTCCTTGAGTAGCTCCATCAGCTCACCAGCTTCCCACTCACTCCCTCACCTGTCCCAGGACACTTGCAATCCTAAGGCAGGGCAAATAACCCATGGCTGTTAACAACAACAGCACAATGAATTTCAGCAAAGATGTGTGCATTAATTTGCTTTGCATTTTTAAGTCCTTCCCCAGCAGGCTAATTTTCTCCAGAATTGTCCTAAATCAAGAGAAAATGGAAACACTTATGAAATATATTAAGACATGGCTGCAATTTTAATATTAGAAAATAAGACACAGCAGGAAACAGCAAGTTTAAAAAACAAACAAAACGAAAAAAATCCTGGCTTTGTTTCGCTTAATATTTGAGTAAATTAAAACACAATACTTACATTTAAATGTGAATTCCTCGGCTGCCACGGAACTCACCCGCCATGTTCTCTGAATATAAATTCCATTGTTAAGTGCGTGCAACTGATTCTGGGATAGGGTAAGGTGTGAAGGGTGCATCAGATGTACACTCCATCTTCCTGCAAAACGGTGGACGCTTTTGAAGTCGCTTTCGAATTACGCAGCTTTCGTCGCACCACAGTGACGCCATCGGCCTTCGAATGTGGCCTTCGAAGTGCACACCCTTCACATTGGGACAGCCTACTTAGTGACGTTGTGATGCAATGTAAAGGATCAATCCACTGAAGGCGAGCGTAGTGAGAACCCAAGTGCAGTTTATTTACAGAGTGATACAAACAATAATCCAAGACACAGACTTGACTTGAACAGACATAGCATGAGCAGACTTGACACAAACAGACTAGACTCACCAACAGCGGGTTAAATACATTCAATACACGACCAAGGCACAATGGGAACATGAAGCTACTTATAGGAAACAAGGAGGGTCACATGACATGAACAAACCAATGGGGAACAAGACACATGACTAAGACTACCAATCAGAACATGACACAATGAACAGGGGAACCAATGGCATGAATACATGAGGGCAAGGGAAGCATGACACAAACAGGAACCATGAAACAATTACAAAATAAAAGACATGGAAAACATGAACATGAAACAAAACACCACATTACATATCCCCCCCTCTAAGGGCGGCTCCTGACGCCCTAATGTAACATCCACCCCAACGCAACATCGTTAAAGTTCACCTGATAACAAAGTTCACAAAAATCACTCACGTAATCCTCTATAGGCCTATCACCTTGATGAAGGCAGAGGAGGCGTGATTCTGCTGGGTTCATTGTAGGGGTCGTGTATTCTGTAAAGGATCAATCCACTGAAGGCGAGCGTAGTGAGAACCCAAGTGCAGTTTATTTACAGAGTGATCCAAACATTAATCCAAGACACAGACTTGACTTGACTTGACTTGACTTGACACAAACAGACTAGACTCACCAACAGCGGGTTAAATACATTCAATACACAACCAAGGCACAATGGGAACATGAAGCTACTTATAGGAAACAAGGAGGGTCACATGACATGAACAAACCAATGGGGAACAAGACACATGACTAAGACTACCAATCAGAACATGACACAATGAACAGGGGAACCAATGGCATGAATACATGAGGGCAAGGGAAGCATGACACAAACAGGAACCATGAAACAATTACAAAATAAAAGACATGGAAAACATGAACATGAAACAAAACACCACATTACATGCAATCGCACTTCAAATGCGATCTTTGAAGTATGCACCCTTCACTTTGGGACACAGCTATAGTCAACAATTATAACATATATATATATATGGGTTGTTGACATATATATACACAGTACATGTGTCCTATGGTGTAACAGCAACGTTTAGAAAACAAGAATTAATCATTATTAATAATTAATTTCTTGTTAATATTTGTTAATAGCATACAAATAGCATAAGAGAGACTTTTCTTCATTGTTAGTTTTTTTTCTAAATTTTTGCTGTCACACCATAGGACACATTTACGGTATATTTGTCAACTACCCATATATGTTCGAAGCTGCAAAGCAACTTTGTATACTATAAATGCAAAAAGTCAACTTATCAGCTAAAGAAGGAAACTACCATATTCCACAAAATTCTTTAAAAAAAAATAAAATAAGAAATGGAACGAGAACCCAATTTATGTCATGTCCCAAATGAGTCTAGGGATATAGAGGAACATAACAAATTAGAAGTTTAAAAGAGCATTAGTCTGAGCCCTGCCACAACCAAACAAATTAGCATCAATAATTGTATTTACCATTCGTGGAACAGACTAGGCATTGGTAAAATTAAGTGAAGTGAAGTGACGAGTGGCCAAGTTTGGTGACCCATACTCCGAATTTGTGCTCTGCATTTAACCCATCCAAGTGCACACACACAGTAGTGAACACACACCCGGGGCAGTGGGCTGCCTTTTTGCTGTGGCGCCCGGGGAGCAGTTGGGGGTTCGGTGCCTTGCTCAAGGGTCTCACCTCAGTCGTAGTATTGAGGGTGGGAGAGAGCAGGGGCGAACTGCAGCCAAAGAGTGGCCCTGGACTTTTTGGCACAGAGCGGCCCACCAAACCCGGTCCGCAACACACTGTACCACACCATAAATGACTGGCATTCTTTACATTATAACTTGTCTTTCCTGGTGTATATGGCAAATAGTAAATCTTTTTAAAGATTTTTTTACGAGGGAGAGTTTAATATCACTAAAGTTAAATACCAATATTATCAGTCCATATGGCACAATGCTCTGGTATCGTATAGAAGACTTGATTAGTGCAGAAGGCGGACTGTTTTTATGGTGCCTTTCTATTGGTGATATACAGTATTTGTACTTTTGCAGGAGTTTGACATCTATCATTTTAAGGAATAGAGCTCCAATTGTGGAAAAGAGTATACAAATTATTTTGATGATGAAAAATACAGTAAACAGTACTGTGAAATGTATGTTACCATTTAAAATTAGCTGTCTTCTATGCAAATATATAGTAAAATATAATTTATTGCTGTGATCAAAGCTGAATTTTCAGCATCATTACTCCACACTTCAGTGTCACATGATCCTTCAGAAATCATTCCAATATGTTGATTTGCTGCTCAAGAAACATTTCTGATTATTATGAATGTTGAAAAATGTTGTGCTGCTTCATATTTTTGTGGAAAATGTGATACCATTCAGTCTTGGGTAAGATTAAAAAATAAAAAATAATATTTTTCTTCAACAAGGTTGCATTAAATTGATTTAAGTGACAGTAAAGATATTTACACATATTACGAAGTACTTAAATTTAAAATAAATTGTAATGTGAGGTTTGGGTTTTGTTTCATGTTCATGTTCTCATGTCTTTTATTTTGTAATTATTTCATGCTGTTAGTGTCATGCTTCCCTTGCCCTCTTGTCTTCATGCCATTGGTTCCTCTGTTCTTTGTGTCATGTTCTGATTGGTTGTCTTAGTCATGTGTCTTGTTTCCCATTGGTTTGTTCTTGTCATGTGACCCTCATTGTTTGGTATAAGTAGCCCTCATGTTGCCATTGTCTCTGGTCATGTATTGATGCTGTAACCCGCTGTCGGTGAATCTAGTCTGTTCATGCCTCGTCAACTCTGTTCATGTCAAGTCAAGTCACGGATTATTGTTTGGATGTTTGGATCACACTGTAAATAAACTGCACTTGGGTTCTCACTTACGCTCGCCTTCAGTGGACTGACTCATTACAGAATACACGACCACAACAAACTGAACCCAGCAGTTTCACGTCTCCTCTGCCTGCGTCAGGGCGGCCGGGCTATAGAGGAGTATGTGGCCGATTTTTATGAGGTATGTCACTTTGTGGAATTTAATGACGTGACCCTCAAAAACATTTTTCGTTTTGGTATCGATGAACCCCTTTGTTCAAGTTTGCCAGGGGGAGCTATTTGTTGGTCACTGGAACGTTATATTGGGTCACCTCTTACTGTGGGAATGGCCGCCATTTCAGAGTCTGCTCACGTTAAGCCTGAGTCCCCGGCCAATATAGCCACCACGCCTGAGTCGGACATGGAGCTTGGGCTTGGACTGAAAGGTCTGATTGCTAGTGTGATGGACCCACCTCCGATGTCGGTGCGAGCTGCAGGCATCCCGGTAACGTCAGCGCTCTCAAGCCCCGCCATCTTAGAGGTCATGCCACACTCTGCTGCCCTTCCTGTAATGGCGGTCGCCATTTTGAGCGTGTGGGCTGCACACTGCGCTCCAGAGTCCTCTCCTGTCCACGAGTCTGCTCCTGAGGCCTCTCCTGTCCACAAGTCTGCTCCTGTCCACGAGTCCGCTCCAGAGACCTCTTCTATCCATGAATCTGCCTCAGAGGCTTCTCCTGTCTATGAATCTGCACCAGTGGCCTCTCCAGAGGCCTCTCCTATCCATGAGTCTGCTCCAAAGGCCTCTCCTGTCCATGGATCCAATCCAGTGTCTCCAGAAGTGGTAGCTTCCGCTGCAGAACCTCCAGAGGAGGTGGCATTCGCTGCAGAACTTCCTGAGGTGGTGGCGTCCGCTCACAAACTCACTGTCTGTCCTGTCACAGCCATGGAGGCCATTCTTGAACTCACTGTCTGTTCTGCCATGGCCAAGGTGGCCGTTCATGAACCCACAGTCTGCCCTGTCACAGCCATGGAGGCCGTTCATGAACTCACTGTCTGTCCTTTCATGGCCAAGGAGGCCATTCAAGAACTCTCTGCTTGCTCCGTCACAGTCAAGTGATCTGTCCATGTCTCTGTTCCGCCATGGCTTCCTGCTCTGCCTACACCGCCATGGCTGCCCGATCTGCCTGCTCCGCCATGTCCCCCCGCTCTGCCTGCTCCGCCATGGCTCCCTGCTCTGCCTGTTCCACTTCATGGGCCTGGCCCTCCATCCCTCCATCCCTCCCCCAGTTCCACCTCCATTCCACCACCCTCCTGGACTTGTTGGGTTTTGTTTGTGTTTGTTTGGGCGTCTGGAGCCGCCCTTAGAGGGGGGGATATGTAATGTGGGGTTTGGGTTTTGTTTCATGTTCTCATGTCTTTTATTTTGTAATTATTTCATGCTGTTAGTGTCATGCTTCCCTTGCCCTCTTGTCTTCATGCCATTGGTTCCTCTGTTCTTTGTGTCATGTTCTGATTGGTTGTCTTAGTCATGTGTCTTGTTTCCTATTGGTTTGTTCTTGTCATGTGACCCTCATTGTTTGGTATAAGTAGCCCTCCTGTTGCCATTGTCTCTGGTCATGTATTGATGTTGTAACCCGCTGTCGGTGAATCTAGTCTGTTCGTGCCTCGTCAAGTCTGTTCATGTCAAGTCAATCACGGATTATTGTTTGGATCACACTGTAAATAAACTGCACTTGGGTTCTCACTTACGCTCGCCTTCAGTGGACTGACACGTTACAGAAATGCTGTTCTTTAACTGATAATGATTAAACAGCAAATTAAGCAGCATTAAAATGATTTCTGAACGGACACTGAAGACTGGAGTAATGATGCTGAAAAGTCAGCTTTGATCACAGAAATAAAATACATTTTAAAATATCCTAAATAGAAAACCACTATTTTAAGTGTAATATTATAATCATAATATTATTGTTTGTACTGTATTTGTCATCTTTTTTCAAATAAATACATAAATAAAAAGCCTTATGTCCTCCTTTTAACCACCATTGTGTAGGCTATATAATATAATGCATGTGAATTAATAAGCAAATTATATTTTTATTAGGCCTATAATATAAATAACTTTTCTATGCACAGCACTCGAAAGCAAAAGCCTTCAGATTTACAATGTTCTAGAGTAAGATTGAGAATGATTTTTATAGATTATTAAACATGTTCTTAGACACGTGAAATCACAGAAGAAAGCCTTTCTAGAGATATAGCTACATTAACTCTTATCTCATGTCTGCTGAAAACTGCTAATATGTACATTGTGACGAAAAACGTAAATGACATTAAAATCTGAGAAATTTGAAAAGGCCAGTAGTAATTTGTATTCCTTAAAATTAATGTCTGTCGTTTAACTTTTTTTTCTCAGCTCACATTCAAGTTGCGCGCAGCTCAGTGTCTGTGAACAATAAATGTAAAAAAAACTGTAAAAATGCATAAAGTTTTGTGTGAGGGGTAGGTTTAGTATAAGGGAATGGAAAATATAGTTTGTATAGTATAAAAATAATTATGTCTGTGAAATGTCCCCATAAAACATGGAAACCCAATGTTTGTGTGTGTGTGTGTGTGTAAGAGGTTTATCAAATAAAAACCACTTCAATAAGTATAATAGTGCTCTACAAATCAAGTGTGCACAAGAGTGCACTTATAATAGTTTAAAGAAATACACACAGGCTATGGACATCTTTATCATGTTTTTCATTTAAATAAGCTACCATCTGCTGCAGTTGTTTCCAATGAAAATAATCACTATTAACATAAAGTCTGTGAAATTGACACATTAACTTTTAATTAAATGTTATTCATGTCAGCTCTGGTTTACATTTATTACAACCATTCACAAACCACCATTAAAATTAAATTAAAACTGCCATCATGACATCTCTTTATTTACTTATAAATTATCATTATTTATTTATTTATAAAACTATTTATTTAGCTTAACTAGCAACATAAAAACCTACAACATATAGAATAGTAATTAAGCTAACAAATGTAGTTGACAGATTGTTTTTTTAAACCAAATTTTGAAATGGTTTATTGTCCTCATACTGATAAATTTTTCATACAAGGATTACGTTCTGAAAGGTGCTAAGGTCAACATTTGCAGGGTCTGCACCATACTGGGAAAATATCCTTTGTCATCTGCTTTCCCAGGGTTTCTCTTTTGCTTTAATGCTTGAGGCCTCCTTTACTCTTCTGGTTATAGAGTTTATCAGAGTAATTCTGGGCATATCTGAAACATATGGAATCATGTACATTTATGGCAAGTATTATTTCTGAATGTATCAAAATGTTTAGTGACCATCTGTTATTTTCTATCTGATGTGAAATGACCCATATAAATCATTAAATCATTTTATTTGTTGTAAATCTTCCCCATCATATGCTGCTTTGTATTTTGTTCAGGCTTACACATGATTATATAACATTTCGGTGCAAATATGCAAAATAGTAAACCGAAGCTTGAAGCTAAAATTGCAAATATCTCCACAGCTACAGTTAATTTCCCTGGGGAGCTAACATAAGATGGGATAAATGTGATCCATACAGCACAGAATATAAGCATACTGAATGTAATGAATTTTGCTTCATTGAATTTATCAGGCAGTGTGCGAGCCAGAAAAGCCATAATAAAGCACAAGACAGCCAGTAGGCCAATATAACCCAGAACAGCAGAAAAACCTATAGTAGAACCCAGACTGCACTCGAGAATAATCTTTTCTTTGTAATATTTCTTATTTTTGTAAGGGAATGGAGGAGATATTGTTAGCCATAGTACACAGATAAAAATCTGTATTAGTGTAAAGACAAGAACACTGAGTCGTTGTTGTGCTGGCCCAAACCATTTCATGACATTACTTCCTGGAAGTGTCGACTTGAAGGCCATTATCACCACTATTGTTTTCCCCAGAACACAGGAGATACAGAGGACAAAAGTGATTCCAAACGCAGTGTGACGTAACATACAGGACCACTCAGTGGGCTGACCAATGAAAGTAAGTGAACAGAGGAAACACAGAATCAATGAGAAGAGCAGCAGGAAGCTCAGTTCTGAGTTGTTGGCTTTTACTATGGGGGTGTCCTTTTTGTTGTAAAACAGTACAGCTACCAGCGCTGTTATTCCTACTCCAAAGAGTGAGAAAAAGACTAGCACTATACCCATAACTTCTGTGAATGACAGAAACTCTACAGCCTTTAACACACATTTATTTTTCTCAGCATTAGACCAGTATTCCCCTGGACACTGCTTGCAGTTATTTGAATCTGGAAAGGAAGTTGTGATCACTATAGTTATTAACAATACATAAATAAATAATTTATGAACACTTTAAGTCATTGCATGCAGAAACTGCAAAAAGAAGGAATTAAAGAGAGAAGGAAATAACCTATTTTCTTTTAAACTGAGATATGCTAAAGATTACCTGTCTCATTACTGATTTCTCCTTCTGCACATGGGATACAGTCATAACAGCAGACGGGTCTTCCTTTCTGTGCAGCCTTCCTAGTGCCTGGAGGACAGCTCTCACTGCACACAGACCTTGGTTTCTACATAGAAAAATGTGTTGCATATTATTAGATGCAGAATAATGATATTTTATATTTTTATCTTTTATTTATTTAAAAGTTTCAATGTTGAATTCCTATGTGCACTGGGAGCTATTGGACAGTCTTTAATTTTTTTTTACAAAGATAATAACTTTCAAAGAAATCCAGCACCATTACTGCCATAGCAATGTGCTTTCATTCTTTTGCTCACCAATGCCCTCTGCTGATGCTTCTGTCTGTTTGTCTCTTTGATCAAATCTCACCTGGCCTTTTTGCTCTGAATTTACATTGCCAGTAAACAATACAAATACATTGTATACAAATTAGACCACTAAACTAAATTATTTTTACTGGCCACAGGAATTAATTATATATATATATATATATATATATATATATACACAGTATATATCAGTAGCGACTTTTGAGAAGTCTAGAAGAGGCTATTCCAGCCTTAATGCAGTCACATACCAGACGAGAAGCGCAGTGCTGGGCCACACCATGTCTTTAATATTCAAACACATTGTTTTCTAGACGCGGCACCACCGGCCTCTCTGCTTTAACTACAATAGACCGCACTTTCTCATTCTGTTTGCTCTGTTTTTTTTTAATCACTGAACTTCAAACTCTTTGACACCACTTGTTCATTCTTGAAGTGAATGTTTGACTGTTTGGAGAGTAGATTAAAGGTTTTGGACTGCCATCTCGAACTGAAAGCGACGCATCCAGTGTGCGATAAATTGCCCTATACTCAAGCACCATTCACACTACCAGCGACTTTTTCACTGTATGTCACTAGACGCTGTACTGTGAAGACACTTGTGGGCGTTCCTACTGCTGTCGCTCTAATGTTATTGGTAGACTGCACCTCTGGACATATCTGGACATAAAATGCAATCACAAACTATATATATTGCCGGTAAAACTAAGATATCATTCTATTATGACTAGGAATTAGACTTAAAAGAAATAAAAGTACCATTCTGCTGTTGGAGAGTGTTGTTATATAAACTACAGCAGTGCTCCTGCATTAAATCATTAACCGGTGCTAAACTGCTCACTGCATCATATAATTAACAACTTGAGCCATCAATGTATGAAACAAACTCACTTAAACAGCCAACAGTTTCTTTTCTACGCATAACTTTTTTTATATCCATGTATGTAGTTACAGTAAAATCATATAAAACATCTCAGGAAATCTGTCCTGTCTTGCCTGCACTTGAGACCATGACGTGTGAGCGCCACTGACAGATTCTTCACTCCTATTGTTTGTCGCTCGCGAAATTCGCTGTTCATTTGCATAAAGTGAAACAATTCTTAACTTTTGTCGCTTGACTTGCATCGCTTGACCCGCCCACATTCTTTTGCCAACGGTCACTGTCGCTCGTGTCGCCGGAAGTCGCCAGCTCTCTATTGAAAATGAATGGGAGCATGTCACTTTGTCGCTGGGCAGTGTGAAGGTTAAGGCTAGAAGGGATGCGTATGGCGCTACTGGGGATGCGCACATCAATACAGCATAATTTTTGTCACATTGTACAACAATAATTACTATTTTTCCATTATTGTAAGGGGTGGTTTAGGGTTGGGTTAGGTGTAGACGTTAATAAAACACATCTAATATGTCGAAAATTTAATTTTCTTTGTTCGTTTCTGGTCGGAGCTGTATCCCTTCTAGCCACAACCCAGTGTGAACGGGGCTTCATGCATCGGACGGCGGCGGCGCGGCGCTGCGCTGCGCTTCTCGTCCAGTGTGCGACCGCCTTTCAGAAATGCAACAAGAAAACAGAGCAGTGAGAGTAACTGATATCACCAAAATAAAACATAGCTAAATTTAAGTAAAATGAAAATCCTTATTACAAATGCATCATCACACAATCGGTCTATTATGTCGAAAATTTAATTTTCTTTGTTCGTTTCTGGTCGGAGCTGTATCCCTTCTAGCCACAACCCAGTGTGAACGGGGCTTCATGCATCGGACGGCGGCGGCGCGGCGCTGCGCTGCGCTTCTCGTCCAGTGTGCGACCGCCTTTCAGAAATGCAACAAGAAAACAGAGCAGTGAGAGTAACTGATATCACCAAAATAAAACATAGCTAAATTTAAGTAAAATGAAAATCCTTATTACAAATGCATCATCACACAATCGGTCTGAGCACAAAACCAACAAATGTAATGTTTAATATAAGCCAACACATCATGACAGCGCTCACAGTAAAACAACTTAGCAATATACACTTCATTAAAAACAAGCAGTGTTTATATTAAATAATATTATATTGGCACAGCGGCCCAGTAAATGTCCTCACTTACGTTATTTGCGGCTTCCATCGTGACGTGAATAATAGCTAGTTAGTTTATCAGTGTGTATATATTTTTTTTCAATAGAGATCCCACAGTGGGCGGAAATTGTCATAAAGTTAGTGATAACAAGGCCCGCCCATTTAGAGGAAAGATATCATGATTGGTAAGATTTTTCAGTCATTTAAAATTACACTCCCATTGATTTACTATTGCCTGTAATTTCACAGCTGGACCACCAATCACAGAGCCGCAAACCCTAGGCGGAAACATACTAATATGGAGAAAATGGGAAAATGAGTTCATTTAACACATTCACTGAATAGGCAGATTTGAAGAGTTTATTGCCACATAAATTATATTTATTTTATTTAGATGATGATTGTGAAATTATGAATTGCTTAAATAAAAATTATGACTTTTTATTAAAAATAATATTTAAAAGTTTATCATTTAAAAAAATATTTATAAATTGTAAATATTGTTTTTACAATAGTTTAGACCCTCTCTGAGGTTCCCCACTGATATATATATATATATATATATATATATATATATATCAGTGGGGAACCTCAGAGAGGGCCTAAACTATTGTAAAAACAATATTTACAATTTATAAATATGTTTTTAAATGATAAACTTTTAAATATTATTTTTAATAAAAAGTCATAATTTTTATTTAAGCAATTCATAATTTCACAATCATCATCTAAATAAAATAAATATAATTTATGTGGCAATAAACTCTTCAAATCTGCCTATTCAGTGAATGTGTTAAATGAACTCATTTTCCCATTTTCTCCATATTAGTATGTTTCCGCCTAGGGTTTGCGGCTCTGTGATTGGTGGTCCAGCTGTGAAATTACAGGCAATAGTAAATCAATGGGAGTGTAATTTTAAATGACTGAAAAATCTTACCAATCATGATATCTTTCCTCTAAATGGGCGGGCCTTGTTATCACTAACTTTATGACAATTTCCGCCCACTGTGGGATCTCTATTGAAAAAAAATATATACACACTGATAAACTAACTAGCTATTATTCACGTCACGATGGAAGCCGCAAATAACGTAAGTGAGGACATTTACTGGGCCGCTGTGCCAATATAATATTATTTAATACGCATTTATACCTTACAGATAGCATTGGTATAAAACAAATAAGGCGATTACATGTGTTTTAAAGTTGACCTAACAAATTAATGTTCTCTTACTGCTTTATTTCGTCTTCACACGTCTCCCCGCCGGTCTGCCAGCGCACTGCAGGAGGAAAATACTGGTTAGCACAGCTTTACTAGGAAAGTGAGCAAGTAACATAAAAATAATTCATACAAGACGATGAAGAAATGTGTATACGTGTTTTAACGTACCTCTGTGACTCTCATCTCCTGGTCTGCCTCTGCCAGCGGTGCTGCGGCCGGAGGAAAAGACCGGTTAATACAGCTCCACTCGGGAAACTGAGATGTTCTTACGGAAACTTAAACCTGGCTTTATATCGCGTAAATAACATCAGCATACAACGCATCAAGCGATAAAAGAGTCAAAAATGAAAATTAACCTACCATACTCTAGTGGTTTTTCATCTTCACGAGTCTTTCACAGAGCCGGTGCCGAGGTGTGTGGTTGTTTTTCGCAGTCATTAGGACTACTGTTTTTAGATTTACTAAATATAGGAGGCAAATATTTTTTCAAAATGCACTGAAAATCTAAACCTGAGAAACAGTAATAAAAGTTTTACTAAGTTTTAATAAAATAATTTTCAGTGATGCTGTTTGCTAGCTAGTATGCTGACCATCCAATCAAAGGACGAGAAAATGCTGACGTTATCGTTAGCCAGCTAGATGGCCCTGGTGCTGCCAACTCGAAATCTGATTGGTTAAAGCAACAGTTTCATTGCCATTTATTTAAGCTAACAGACGCCTGCACTGTTGATTCTGAAGGCCTTAAGGCAGATTTCTTTGACCCTGGCAACACGATTGCTGAAATATGATTGGAAAAAAGCTCTAATATAAACATACACTGCTGGAAGCAGTGCAACCAAGAGAAAAACTATGAAATGAAGAGAATAGACTATTGGAAATAATTTAATACACATTCATGGAAAAATATATTAAACTAAATCAGTGATTCTGATAGTGTTTAGGCCAGCAGAGAAGGCTTTGCTGGCCCTTACGGCCCACCACTGATATATATATATATATATATGTATATGTGTGTGTGTGTGTCTAACGTGATATCCTTTATGTCATTTGTGTAGGCCATTGCAAGTGTTTTGATATTTTGTTCCCCCAGTTCCCACAAAACGTAGGATGAACTTTACCTCGAGCTGTCCTCCAGCCCAGATTATGTTTTCAGTGTTGAGTACAAAATGCTGGTCAGGGGGCAGTGAGGCATCATAGTATCCAACTGTTTTAAACTTGATTGATCCATTTGAGTCCTGCTGCCAGTTCACAACTTCATATTGGGCTACAACTGCACCAGTGCTGTCAAACCACACATGATCTCCCATCTTTATGGTAAAATTTACCTTTTTCAGAGCCTCAACCACCTATTGAGGAAAAGGCATTTTCAGAAAGAAATTAGTTATCATTTTGCTCCCTTTCTGTCTATCATTCCCTATCATTGTCAACTTATATATAAAAAAAAAAAATAAATAAATAAATATATATATGTGTGTGTGTGTGCGTGTAATTTTATTACCTGCTGTGGTTGTATTTTCGCATCTGTTTTACAACCCTCCTTTTCTTTGCACTTTAGCAGATTGTGTAGTGAATGAGCCACAGCATAAACTGATTTGTAGACGTTGCTAGCATATCTTTGTTCTGGCACATCTTCATTGTTGCTTTTCAGCACAAGGAGATCCTGATATACGTTGCAAATTAATTCATTTTGTGAAGAATTGCCCTCAGTCTGTGTGCATGGAAAAGCTGTTTCCCAGAATTCTTTTATAACAAAATCCGCAAAACCTTCAATATTATTTTTTTTCACTGCAAACCCTAGTGATCCTCCTAGAACTTGAAAACTATTTGAAGTGATCATACTGTCTGCTGTTATCCATGCCTCCACACCTATTACTTGTAGGCCCGTCATGTTCTGAATAATTAACTGATCAAGTAGATTGTTCATCTCAAAATTGGTCAGAAATGCGATAATGACTTTTGCAGTGCCTTTTTTTATTGTGTCTACAACATTTCTGAGTTTTTCAGGCTCTTTTCTCTGAAATTTCACAGAATACTCCACACAAATGCCCTCTTTCTCAGCTGTATTTAGAAATATAGCCATTCCATAGTTTCCATAATCATTGTCACTGTTCACAGCCCCCACCCAAGACCAGCCAAAATGCTTGATTATGTATGCAATTGCTCTGCTCTGGTGGTAATCACTAGCAATAGTCCTAAAGAAATAGGGATAATCTTTTCTATTACTGAGGCATTCACATGAGGCTGAGGGACTTATCTGAAAAAAAGAGCACAGGAAACAGTGAAACAGTTATCATTATGGTAATTATGTCAAACATTTAGTGATTTTGCTCCTTACCACAGGAATTTTAAAAGGCCCAGTAGTTCTGGACAAAATCACTGTGTTGGAAGACTCTGTTTCTCCTATGATAGCATGTATAGGAGACTGTCCATTGCATCTGTCCCCTGATACAAATTCTTGACCATTCATTAATGCCATATTTGCACCCATAGAAGATAGTATTGAACCACAGGTATCATAAATTTGGTAACCAATTGAAACATTTGGAAGTAAAGTTACACTTGTGTTAATCTCCTCAATGGCAAAGATCATGATTTGAGCCATTCGAAAATCTCGTAGACTCACACTGTGAGAAAAATAAATAAAAAAAATAAAAAAAAAAGGTTAAACAAACATAATTTTGAATTAATTAATTGCTGTAATGATTTTAAAATGAATTTTTAAAGTAAAAAACCTTGAGCATGATAAAAGCTGAGGCTTTTGCATGAACTTAAATGAAGGTACTGTCTCTATGCTGTGGACTGGAAAAAGTGCTCCAATAGTTACGTCTCCATCCTTTGATAAGAGCGGGTACTTAGGGTCTCCCATCATACGGCAAAGAGACTTTTCTGCCTTTGCATGAAGTTGAAAGAAAAGCAGAAGTATGCAAAAAAAGACAGACATCCCAAAGAATGCGTTCAGCTGTGGCCAAATGCAACTGGCTTGATACCGGCTTGATATTTGCACTTTTATGCATATGTTAAATATGGATGATTGATTGTGAATGCAGCCAATTACCTCATAAGGCAGGACATGGGCCTAGTCAAGCAACAAATAATCAGTTGATGCCGTGAAATTATATTTGGATACATAGTGTCTAACAAATGATGGCTCTTACATATTTTTTTCTACATTTATTCACATTTATTTATTGTATGAGGAATTATATTATGATATTAGTAATTTTTTTTTCTACTGCATGGAACTCAAAGTACATGCAATATGTACTCATTTGTCTATTTAAGACTATTTTTGCAGTTCCCTTTCAAGTTATCTTGCACTGCATCAAAAGCAGATGCTATGGGGAACTCTGCTGCATGACTGTGTCTGAAACGCATGTGCAACTACTCCAATCTTTATTGGTACTGTGTGACTTGAGATGTGCAATGGCGTACCGCAGAAGATATAAAGGATACCCAGAACAAAGCAGCATCAGTTTCTTCTCTTCAACAAGCACTCTGTGAGAACAGTCTGTCTTGTTGGTGTTGTTTGTTAAAGTGAAAAAGAAATGAAAAAATGGTGAGTGTGAAGCAGTTTAGATTGTGTGTGCCTCCCTGCCCATGTGTGGGGACACACACAATCTTTGTGTTAGCTGCTTGGGAGTGGAGCTGCATGGTCAGTTCTTAGTTGTGAACAGCTGCTGCTTAGTATGCTCAATTAGAGCTTCTGGAGATGGCTTCAAGATGGCTTCAGCCCTTTCGTGGCTCTGAACCACTTGCTCCAGATGGCAGTTTTTCAAAGGTTTATTCTCCGTCATTTCTAGGCCAAATGCAAATCTCAGGGTTCACCTCCAAGGAGGCTTACACAAGATTCAGTTCAGTTACTGCCCCCCAGTCAGCTGCTTCAGGACACTGAACTCAGTTCTCCGAGCATACCCTAGGTCAGCTTCCCTCAGACTGGATGCTTCCCTCATAGGCTAGGGAGCGATCCTGGAAGGTAGCTCAGTTCGGGGGCTTTGGAGAGGGCCTCAACTCTCGTGGTGCATAAATTGCCTGGACATTTTGGCTTTATTTGTTGCTCTGATATACTTCCTTGCAGACTTTAGGGGTTGCCATATTCTGATTTGAACAGGCAATACTGAGGTCCCAGGGCAAACTGCTTTCACTCAGAGAAATGTACATACCTCAGCGCCTCAATGTGGGAGCAGACAGGAAGGACCTTCTTTTGCAAGCTGGAGGCACAATATATCATTCCCGGCCCACTGCATCATTTTTTTTATCGTATAGTTAAGAGTAATACATCATTCAAACTGTAAATGGTCTAATTTTATGTGTGTACAGTAACTATAACAACAAAACATTGTGCTTTTGTAAAATAAAGAAAACCTGAAAACCTTCCTGAAAAACCTTCCTGCTGTCTCTGTCTCCATGAACTTCTTTCTGAAGCGTGTCACAAAAATGAACCAAAACTCAGCAAATACTTGCTTCACAGACATGACAAATAAGTACAGAGAAAATGTGTATTTTTAAATTAAGTCATATCGAAAACAAATATTCTCTGATAAAATACTGGCTGCGTCCGAAATGACATACTGGAATTGACCAGTAGGTACTTAATTTCAATAAGTACTTACTTAAAGAGCGCTAAAAGAGTACATACTGTACAGCCAAATTTCGTTGATTATGAATGCCATTCGCCATGTTTACGTTATCATGTGATCTATGACGTTATAACAAGCGCAACAACTTAAAAGATATGAGCGACAGGTTTAATTTATCTATCTGTAAATATTTTGATGTTGATGAAATTTGCTCATTTTTGGTCTTGTTGAAGAAGCTGCCTTTGTGATTGTAGTATAACCAATACATTTTGGGTTGAAGTTTTTATAATTTTAACTCTTCTAATATAACCCAGTTTATTCCTTAAAGATATTATTTCTTATTACAAAAAAACAAACTCGTTATCTCTTGAATAGAAAACCTTCCTGCTGTCTCTGTCTCCATGAACTTCTTTCTGAAGCGTGTCACAAAAATGAACCAAAACTCAGCAAATACTTGCCTCACAGACATGACAAATAAGTACAGAGAAAATGTGTATTTTTAAATTAAGTCATATCGAAAACAAATATTCTCTGATAAAATACTGGCTGCGTCCGAAATGACATACTGGAATTGACCAGTAGGTACTTAATTTCAATAAGTACTTACTTAAAGAGCGCTAAAAGAGTACATACTGTACAGCCAAATTTCGTTGATTATGAATGCCATTCGCCATGTTTACGTTATCATGTGATCTATGACGTTATAACAAGCGCAACAACTTAAAAGATATGAGCGACAGGTTTAATTTATCTATCTGTAAATATTTTGATGTTGATGAAATTTGCTCATTTTTGGTCTTGTTGAAGAAGCTGCCTTTGTGATTGTAGTATAACCAATACATTTTGGGTTGAAGTTTTTATAATTTTAACTCTTCTAATATAACCCAGTTTATTCCTTAAAGATATTATTTCTTATTACAAAAAAACAAACTCGTTATCTCTTGAATATGTTAATACTTTCTTAATTTTATGTGCAAAATTGTTCATCCACATGCAAAACTGGCTCAAATCTCCTTTTTCTTGTTGAATGTCTCTCTCGTTTCATCCCTGAGGCTTATAAATAACAAAAACAAATGTAATTTTTTATGCATTATGATTGTATGCATTTTATGATTATTCAAAGATATTTAATCTTTTTTTTACTGTGTATATAATCTCATACTATGATGTAGGTAAACCCATCATAGTTTTGTTTTCTGTTTTTTTGTCATTATGATTGTTCATTGTTAAAGATACTACCATTTTTCCCTGAGCTTGTATGTAATTATAAGTTCTGCAGTAATAATAATAAAGAGTGACAGGTGCAAATACCTCATAGCACCAATAAATCCACAACCCTACCTAGTACGTTTTCCTCCATGTTTGCAATGTTTGTAATATCTGCACAAAGGAGATGTCAGGCAGCTGCTCAAATATCTCGTCTTTGGAGAAGACTTGAATTTACACTCGAAAAATTTAAGTATTACTACTTAGAAATTAAGATTACCTCAGAATGCATTGCTAGCCCAACATTTATGAACAATAATAATGAAAAATGCTGACCAATAATTAATTATATTTTTTTAGTAAAACAAGCTAAATGTAATTTGCTTTTTCATATATCATAGCTATGCATGACTACACACTACTAGACAAATGCAACCAAGGTGAATACATCTCAATTTCAGTCAAGTAATGAATTAATGCATATGTTAATGAAACAATTATATTTTATTTACTGACAACAACAGGTAACATGAATAAATAAGTAAAAGAATAAATAAAAGTAACCAAGACAATGAATAAATACAAGTCAACAGCACATGAAACCAAGTTTATTCAGACATATTGTTCTAACAATCATGTATTTACAGGCGGTGCCCAGGTGAAAAGAGTGACAGGTGCACAAATACCTCATAGCACCAATAAATCCACAACCCTACCTAGTACGTTTTCCTCCATGTTTGCAATGTTTGTAATATCTGCACAAAGGAGATGTCAGGCAGCTGCTCAAATATCTCGTCTTTGGAGAAGACTTGAATTTACACTCGAAAAATTTAAGTATTACTACTTAGAAATTAAGATTACCTCAGAATGCATTGCTAGCCCAACATTTATGAACAATAATAATGAAAAATGCTGACCAATAATTAATTATATTTTTTTAGTAAAACAAGCTAAATGTAATTTGCTTTTTCATATATCATAGCTATGCATGACTACACACTACTAGACAAATGCAACCAAGGTGAATACATCTCAATTTCAGTCAAGTAATGAATTAATGCATATGTTAATGAAACAATTATATTTTATTTACTGACAACAACAGGTAACATGAATAAATAAGTAAAAGAATAAATAAAAGTAACCAAGACAATGAATAAATACAAGTCAACAGCACATGAAACCAAGTTTATTCAGACATATTGTTCTAACAATCATGTATTTACAGGCGGTGCCCAGGTGAAAAAGACGTAGTATTAAATGTATTAAAAATATACTTGTAATTCAAGTAGTATATACCAACATGCTTGAAGTGCAATAAAAATATATTGAATTGCATTTTAATATTTTTCTAAAAAGTATACTAGAAGTACTTTTGTATTAAATATATGCTTAATTATACTTCTAAGAAATATGCTAAACAGAAGCATACTTTTAATGTATTTATAAAAAGTATACTACAAATACTTTGGTAATAAATATATGCTTAGTTACACTTTTAAGGAATATGCTAAATACAAGCACACTATTAGTATATTTCTAAAAAGTATAGTAGAAATACTATGTTAATAAATATATTTTTAGTTACACTTTTAAGGGATATACTAAACACAAGCATACTTTTAGTGACTTTTTAGTGGATTTATAGAAAACATACTTATGTTACCCTTACTTAAAGTATAGTTTATGTCTACTTTGTGTAAGAACATAACAGCATTATTACACTTTTAGTGGGTTTTTAATGTACTTTATATTGCAGTAGGCCTACACATGGTTATATTTTAAATATTTATGTATTTGTAATTTTAATATTTGGAAAAGTACAATATTTTGAAAAACATTTTTAACATTTACAATGTACAAACGTTTGTCAACTATTATTAAGCATTGCGATATTTAAAATATGTTGTTTAATATGTTGTTCAGTTTTACTTAAAAGGTTATGCTACTTTGGTTGATTAGGCTGTTGTTCATTACATGATACCTTAATTGTAATACGCTAGGTGTTTATAAACTTGTTCAAGCTTGACGCCTTTATTTTCTAATATATTTTTCTGAAATTCCCACAAGGATTTCAACATCATATGTGAAAAAAACAAAACAAACCAAAAAAAATTGTGTTTACTTGTGTTTAAATTCAAACAACACACTGACTAAACCTGATTGGCTCCAGAGCCATTGAACGGCTCAGATTGGTTCGTATGATAATGAGCTCACTCCAGAGAGCTTCTTATATAAAATATGATGTGCATGCAAATGTCTCTTGAATGTGAATATAAGTCTAAATTTAAACAGTATTATATAGAGTGGTCGCCAATCGTGTCTCTTTAGGGCACATGGAGGAAACCACGCAATTCATATGGATTAATTTGGCGATGTTTTTTTTGCAATTTCAACTTTTTGAAACGTGAACATCTTTGGTGAATCTTCTTTCATCGGAGGGACACAAGTCTATCAGATTTTCTTTTGAAGATGAACGAAAGTCTTAGATGGTTTGGAGCATCTTAAGGGTGAGTGATGACAGAATTCAAATTGTTTTGGGGGAAGCATTGGCAGAAAAAAATAAATAAAATAAAATTTGTCATTATAACATGTACAACATTAACATTCTTTTATTTGCAAAATAAAAGAATGTTAATGTTGTACATGTTATAATGACAACATTAACATTCTTTTATTTTATTTAAAATAAAATTTGTCATTATAACATGTACAACATTAACATTCTTTTATTTGCAAAATGAAGTTGTGTATTTATTTATTTCTGATTTCCTGAACAATTTGGCTTCATTGTAATGAGGTTAACGATCTTTGAAAAACCATGATTATGAACATACAATTACTTTGTCTTGAGCTAATTATGCAACTGTGGTAGTGTTTGTTGATTGGTGTTTATATTTGTTCAAGCTTGACAACCTTTTCGCCTTTATTTTCTAATATATATTTCTCATTACATATAAGAACAAAGATTAAATTGTAAGAAGGGTTGCTTATATGAGAGCATACAGTACATCTGAAACTGCTGAGGCTGGGAAGGTTTTTGGCTATATTACTGATTATAGTACATTGTTCTCAGCGTACTGTCATTCTTAAAAAGAAAACAAATCATCAATCATCATTTGCTTTTGTGTGTGTGTGTGTGTGAAATATTAACATTTGTTGTTTTTCAGATCAGCTGCTATAGAAGACAAACTAAAATCTGAGTGCAGAGACAAGCAAAGGAATAGTAAGTATATTTTCATGTTGTATCACCTCTGTTATATAGATTTTTGAATCATGCCTAATGGAGGGTGATTTGGTCAATCTTGGAAGAAAAACGTTAGCAATGTGTCCATTCCAGCTGGCTAATTTATGCTTGCTTTCAGTCATTCATGTAAAAATCTCTTATTTAATTTTGTTTCTGTTTTGTTTTTTTTCTAAAGCTGCAAGGCTCTGGTGCAAAATATTGTATGCCAGGAGTCAGGACGACTAGGCTGTGCCCAGGTCTCCGGAAACCTGTGACGACGCTCAGCTCCATCAGCCCTCCATCTGCGCCTTCGGATCCACCAGCTCTGTCTCCATCGGTCGGCCCTCAGATGTTGGCAGCCACACCATCTACATCTTGGCTCCTCGCTCCCTCGATTCCGCCATGTGTTGTCAGCAATTGGATGCTCTGGGTCTGTGCCATGTGCCAAACACCATCTAAGCTGCCAGGGCATCAACGTCATCTCCCATCACCATCCCTTCGCCACATCCTGCCATCATCCCTGCACTTTTGCCTCTCACCATCCCTACGCCATCTCCTTGTCCAAATGTTCTACAAATGGAAAAGATAGCTCTACCATAGCATTTCAGTCTTTTTTATTAGTTTTTTTATAATGTATTAAGATGTACTTGAGTATGTTTGTAGTAATACAAATATACTATAAACATACTTGTATTTCAAGTGCATTTTTAATACATTTAATAGTATGTTTTGTTTTGTTTTTCACCAAAGCATATGTGCTGCTGTCCTTTTTTAGTGTACTTTATGAATATTTGTAATGTACACAACAACATAATACATTAAAGTTTTCTAGATATCAAAGTGTGTACGTGTGTGTATATATTGAAAAAGCAGCTTTATAATATACTAGTAGTGTGATGCTAATGCATTTCCAATGAGCTGAAATACAATTGAAATGTACTTGAAGTACATTAAAACGATGCTTCATATAGACTCTAACTGTAGTTCATGAAGTATTAAAAGGACATTTTAAATGTGTTTTAAGAAATACACTTAAATTGCACTAAATATACTTAAAGTGGTTCCAATTGAACACAATTTCAATATATTAAATATATTACAAATAGATTAAAATCAAACAAACATATCTTGAAATACACTTAATACAGGTGCATCTCAATAAATTAGAATGTCGTGGAAAAGTTAATTTATTTCAGTAATTAAACTCAAACTGTGAAACTTGTGTATTAAATAAATTCAATGCACACAGACTGAAGTAGTTTAAGTCTTTGGTTCTTTTAATAGTGATGATTTTGGCTCACATTTAACAATTTTACAAACGTATTAGTGCTGCTCCAGACATTTGTCTGCCTGCTCTCCATGAGAACAACTACCTGTAAATCATTTACACAGAGTAAAAAATATTGTACATATCATGTTGTCATCATTCCATTTCTTGCCAAATTTCATTTCATATATTTACAATTAAATGCTAATTTTTGATATAGCTTCATTACATTTGTGGTGTAGTGAACTGGTAAGCAGAAGGTTGCTGGATCGATCTCTGCAGTCGTTACCACCGGTGTGTCCTTCAGCAAGCCTCTTTACTCCAGGTTGCTCCAGGGGGATTGGGAGTCCCTGTAATAAGAGCACTGTAAGTCACTTCGGATAAAAGTGTCTGTCAAATGCCTAAATGTAAAAATAAAATAAAAATGTAAAAAAAAAATGTTTTTGTGCCTTGGGCACAAACGCTCAATAAACCTGCTTATTTCTTCACGTTTATTTCTTCAGGGTACTACTATAATATAAATGCTTACATATATTTCATACAATTTCTATTTGGGGCTTTAAAGGGTTAGTTCACCAACACATAAATTCAGTCATTATTTACTCGCATCCACACGGTTCAATCCTTGTTTGTGTGTGTGTTTTCCAAACACAAAAGGTGATTTCGGTTAAGTTTGTCCTGCTGGTTTCTGTTCATACAATATCAGTCAATGGAGCCTGACTTTCAGATTCTTCATGAAATTATTTGACGATGCTTTTGAAGCTTCTGAAACTTGGGTTTCATTGACTGATGTTGTATGAACAGAAACCAGCAGAACAAACTTGAACAAAATCACATCCTCTGTGTCTTTTGGTCTTTCTTTATATGCTCTCGCTGGCTCTGGGGTCACTGATGATGAAGAGGCCACAGCAACATTCGGTCCTGATGAGGCAGATGAGGGCAGGACCATTTCCAGGATGCTGCTGTGGACTTCTCCATCCTCACTGCTCACACCAGTCTGCAGACATTTCAGATCCTTCAAAGATGCACAAATATAATACACAAGCAGTCATTTTAACAGCACAATGTCATTTGATTTCTGTATTAGAAGTAACAAAATGGTTTCTTACGCTTTCTTACTTTCTATTTTTGTTTCAGGTTTTCCTTTTTTTCCACAAATGCCGCCGTCTTCTGCTCCACCACAAAAGCTGTGCATCAAATGTACAGCAATCAAGAATCAGAAAAGCGCTGTAATAGCTATGTTTGAAATTACAATAATTAAAATAAACTACAACTTAAGATTTAAAAGATGTTTTATTCATTTCAGTAGTATACGCACTGAGAGCCTTTGATGGCAGCATTTCTTCATCAGTCACTCTTCACTGGATAAACACACGTGTGTCTCATCTGTCCCTGTAACATCCAGACAAGATTTAAGTTTCCTCTGTGATTTAGATGCTAAATATTACAATTTAAATGTTGAGGTAGCTGCTGATGTGTTGTCTTGCTTTTTATCCAACACAAATGTTCCTCAATTTATCGACAATACTAATGGACAAATGAAATAGATGTAATGAAATTAGCTATTTCAAATTCAAAGGAGAACATTAAAATCAGTATATCTTAACCATTTTGATATTTATATTATGCCCTGGCCAAGGTCATAATAACTGTTGGTGATGATTCATTAAGCTACGAGCTAGGTAGCAAGATCTGTGCAAAGTTTAGCTTTAAAATACACCACACAAGACACTGCTTCTTTATAATGAAACCAGAATTTATTTTGAGCTACTCTAATAATACAT
The DNA here is from genome assembly GCF_001515645.1 of Sinocyclocheilus grahami. NCBI lineage: Eukaryota > Metazoa > Chordata > Actinopteri > Cypriniformes > Cyprinidae > Sinocyclocheilus > Sinocyclocheilus grahami. The sequence goes on from NW_015506531.1 coordinate 172,217, forward strand.
GAACTAAACTACTAAAAACACACAAACACACACACACACACATACGCACACACACACACATACAGTTCAGAGGATGGGAGTTTGACTGAAGTCCCAAAAGTCTAGTAAGTTATTCGCTGCCAGTTCTTTAAATCGCAACCTGAGAGAATCACAAAAGTAGATATTTGGCTTTATCTTTACTGTTTAAAGGATTTCGCACCAGTTTTCCAGCTAGAAAAGGAGACCTTGGCCGTTTCTCAATATGCGTTCTTGTCTGTGCTTGTGTTCTTGTGGACTTGTGAAATGTCATCAGTCGTCGCCCAAGTACTTTTCCAATTCAAAGCTCACATCTAGCCAAGTACAGTTCAAATCCCCGGATGTGTTCTTGCTCCGCCCCTTTTGTCAAGGATGCATCCAGAGGTGACTTGTGCGAACTTGAGGCAGCCAGGTATCCCAGAATGCATTTCGCACCAACCAGCGAACGTTAATGGCGGAGGAGAAAACCCGCATAATTTTCAAAATATTACTGTTATTGTGTCATGAAATGCTGTTCTAAGAGTATTTCAGGCGAGTATGTTGTTGTTTAAAACTCAAATCTGCGGTTTATTTATAAAGATAGCGCCTATTTGAAAATTGGCTTTGTCGATTTTGGAGATGTGAGCTCCAAGCCATCAGCGAGCGCTCAGTGCTCATGTATCCGCCGAGAGCAGCCTCACCTCGGCTAGTCCTTCTGACATTTGCCGCTGGCTCTGATGTAGTGGTTAAACATGAGATATAATTCATTTTGGGTAAATCTTTGGTCTCATGAATCTATTATTTCTTCCAGGTCATATTGTTTTGACTGAGCACAAAGTTATGTTTCATAAATTAATTATTTATTTATTAATCGTAGTACAGTGCTGACTTTGTTGCATACATTTGACTGAATTGTTTGCTTTTGTCTTATTTCCTATACGTCTCTTATACTTTATAGTTATACTTTTATAATGGCTATTATTGTTCATTAAAACTGATATTAACAAAAAAGGCAGAGTTGTGCTTGTCATATTTCATTGAAGAGAATCAGAGTATATGTGCACATATTACCACATATTAATGTTTTATATGTTTAAAATGAAAATGCAAAGGGTTGTGTTTTATATTTTGAAGAAAACGAAAAGGTAGTGGTGTTTGATATCATTTCGTTTTATTGTTATGCGTGTACGTTTTTGTGGCTATTAATATTTTAAATGAAACAGAAACGAGGCAATGCTGTTTGATATCGTTTCACTGTAATGTGTGTAGCCTATACGTTCCCCGAACTACATTTTTGTAATCATATGTTTTAAAGAAAACAAAAAGAGGAAGTGGTGTTTGATATCATATTTTGTCGTATTGTATACATACAGTTAGGATAACCGGAGTAGTCATAAGAGCACTGTAAGTCACTTCGGATAAAAGTGTCTGTCAAATGCCTAAATGTAAAAATAAAATAAAAATGTAAAAAAAAAATGTTTTTGTGCCTTGGGCACAAACGCTCAATAAACCTGCTTATTTCTTCACGTTTATTTCTTCAGGGTACTACTATAATATAAATGCTTACATATATTTCATACAATTTCTATTTGGGGCTTTAAAGGGTTAGTTCACCAACACATAAATTCAGTCATTATTTACTCGCATCCACACGGTTCAATCCTTGTTTGTGTGTGTGTTTTCCAAACACAAAAGGTGATTTCGGTTAAGTTTGTCCTGCTGGTTTCTGTTCATACAATATCAGTCAATGGAGCCTGACTTTCAGATTCTTCATGAAATTATTTGACGATGCTTTTGAAGCTTCTGAAACTTGGGTTTCATTGACTGATGTTGTATGAACAGAAACCAGCAGAACAAACTTGAACAAAATCACATCCTCTGTGTCTTTTGGTCTTTCTTTATATGCTCTCGCTGGCTCTGGGGTCACTGATGATGAAGAGGCCACAGCAACATTCGGTCCTGATGAGGCAGATGAGGGCAGGACCATTTCCAGGATGCTGCTGTGGACTTCTCCATCCTCACTGCTCACACCAGTCTGCAGACATTTCAGATCCTTCAAAGATGCACAAATATAATACACAAGCAGTCATTTTAACAGCACAATGTCATTTGATTTCTGTATTAGAAGTAACAAAATGGTTTCTTACGCTTTCTTACTTTCTATTTTTGTTTCAGGTTTTCCTTTTTTTCCACAAATGCCGCCGTCTTCTGCTCCACCACAAAAGCTGTGCATCAAATGTACAGCAATCAAGAATCAGAAAAGCGCTGTAATAGCTATGTTTGAAATTACAATAATTAAAATAAACTACAACTTAAGATTTAAAAGATGTTTTATTCATTTCAGTAGTATACGCACTGAGAGCCTTTGATGGCAGCATTTCTTCATCAGTCACTCTTCACTGGATAAACACACGTGTGTCTCATCTGTCCCTGTAACATCCAGACAAGATTTAAGTTTCCTCTGTGATTTAGATGCTAAATATTACAATTTAAATGTTGAGGTAGCTGCTGATGTGTTGTCTTGCTTTTTATCCAACACAAATGTTCCTCAATTTATCGACAATACTAATGGACAAATGAAATAGATGTAATGAAATTAGCTATTTCAAATTCAAAGGAGAACATTAAAATCAGTATATCTTAACCATTTTGATATTTATATTATGCCCTGGCCAAGGTCATAATAACTGTTGGTGATGATTCATTAAGCTACGAGCTAGGTAGCAAGATCTGTGCAAAGTTTAGCTTTAAAATACACCACACAAGACACTGCTTCTTTATAATGAAACCAGAATTTATTTTGAGCTACTCTAATAATACATGAACTAAACTACTAAAAACACACAAACACACACACACACACATACGCACACACACACACATACAGTTCAGAGGATGGGAGTTTGACTGAAGTCCCAAAAGTCTAGTAAGTTATTCGCTGCCAGTTCTTTAAATCGCAACCTGAGAGAATCACAAAAGTAGATATTTGGCTTTATCTTTACTGTTTAAAGGATTTCGCACCAGTTTTCCAGCTAGAAAAGGAGACCTTGGCCGTTTCTCAATATGCGTTCTTGTCTGTGCTTGTGTTCTTGTGGACTTGTGAAATGTCATCAGTCGTCGCCCAAGTACTTTTCCAATTCAAAGCTCACATCTAGCCAAGTACAGTTCAAATCCCCGGATGTGTTCTTGCTCCGCCCCTTTTGTCAAGGATGCATCCAGAGGTGACTCAGAGGATGGGAGTTTGACTGAAGTCCCAAAAGTCTAGTAAGTTATTTGCTGCCAGTTCTTTAAATCGCAACCTGAGAGAATCACAAAAGTAGATATTTGGCTTTATCTTTACTGTTTAAAGGATTTCGCACCAGTTTTCCAGCTAGAAAAGGAGACCTTGGCCGTTTCTCAATATGCGTTCTTGTCTGTGCTTGTGTTCTTGTGGACTTGTGAAATGTCATCAGTCGTCGCCCAAGTACTTTTCCAATTCAAAGCTCACATCTAGCCAAGTACAGTTCAAATCCCCGGATGTGTTCTTGCTCCACCCCTTTTGTCAAGGATGCATCCAGAGGTGACTTGTGCGAACTTGAGGCAGCCAGGTATCCCAGAATGCATTTCGCACCAACCAGCGAACGTTAATGGCGGAGGAGAAAACCCGCATAATTTTCAAAATATTACTGTTATTGTGTCATGAAATGCTGTTCTAAGAGTATTTCAGGCGAGTATGTTGTTGTTTAAAACTCAAATCTGCGGTTTATTTATAAAGATAGCGCCTATTTGAAAATTGGCTTTGTCGATTTTGGAGATGTGAGCTCCAAGCCATCAGCGAGCGCTCAGTGCTCATGTATCCGCCGAGAGCAGCCTCACCTCGGCTAGTCCTTCTGACATTTGCCGCTGGCTCTGATGTAGTGGTTAAACATGAGATATAATTCATTTTGGGTAAATCTTTGGTCTCATGAATCTATTATTTCTTCCAGGTCATATTGTTTTGACTGAGCACAAAGTTATGTTTCATAAATTAATTCTTTATTTATTAATCGTAGTACAGTGCTGACTTTGTTGCATACATTTGACTGAATTGTTTGCTTTTGTCTTATTTCCTATACGTCTCTTATACTTTATAGTTATACTTTTATAATGGCTATTATTGTTCATTAAAACTGATATTAACAAAAAAGGCAGAGTTGTGCTTGTCATATTTCATTGAAGAGAATCAGAGTATATGTGCACATATTACCACATATTAATGTTTTATATGTTTAAAATGAAAATGCAAAGGGTTGTGTTTTATATTTTGAAGAAAACGAAAAGGTAGTGGTGTTTGATATCATTTCGTTTTATTGTTATGCGTGTACGTTTTTGTGGCTATTAATATTTTAAATGAAACAGAAACGAGGCAATGCTGTTTGATATCGTTTCACTGTAATGTGTGTAGCCTATACGTTCCCCGAACTACATTTTTGTAATCATATGTTTTAAAGAAAACAAAAAGAGGAAGTGGTGTTTGATATCATATTTTGTCGTATTGTATACATACAGTTAGGATAACCGGAGTAGTCAAGGCGAGCTGACTGAGGTTATCAAGTACGCTGCTGTTCCATTTGCAGAATTACCGGACTTGCGTCCTCCCGTCCTCGGGAGTTTGCACTTCCGAGTCGAACTTGCGAAGTCTGAACTACCGAGGACGCAAGTCCGAACTTTGCGTACTTGGTATTGAGAAACGGCACTTGTTTTACTTGCGTGTGGGTTGAGCGGGGTTTTCCTTTTCTGGCTGAGGGAACCACGGAGCTTCTGATTGGTTGCTGATCTGTCGTTCTGATGACGTCTTTTGGGAAAAGCCCTCGTGGTGAATGGGCATTGCTTGGTTACAGAGGAGCCTCTAAGTTCGTCTGAGAGAGTCTGAGGGTGCTTTCACACCTGTAGATCGATTGCTTTGTTCCGAAACAGGGATTGAAATTATTACAATGTTGCTTTTTATTCTTGGTGCGGTTCGCTTTCACACAGCAGAGTTTCTAAACAGACCAAATTTGTTAATACAAGTCAGCAAGTAAACTGTTCTCTCATTGGTACAACTTCCAAGGTTTATTTTCCGGGATTCCACCTAGCTGTCAGGGCTGTCATCCATCAGGATGGAACGACAACAGCTTTGCGGGCTTATTGTTGGGGTTTTTTGTAGCCGTCTTATATTAATTTATCATTTTGAGCAGGAGTCCAGAACTCATTGTTAAAACATTTTTAAAATGCACCTACTAGGAAGAAGAACAATAAGACGGCATTATAAAATTAAAAAGTGCACTTTGATTTTGAATGGCGAAGACGTGCTCACCCACAGGTTCATTTTGAAGTATTAGCAAAACAACAAAGCTAATGCTTTTCACGGAGCTTACATAATTACCATTACACATTGTGATATAGCCTGGTTCATTGGTCCGTTAGATCGAATTGCTTTCTCACTACAACCGAACCGCTCCAGAGTTTGTTTCAATCGAGCCGAGACCACCTCATTCAGGTGATCTCGGACCAATTGTTTTGGCGCGGATCCGAGCACGATTGCCGTGTTCACATATGCCCAAACGAACCGAGCTAAGGGGGGGAAACGCACCAGGTTCTGAAACAACGGGCCAGGTGTGAAAGCACCCTCAGAGTTTGCAAGACTTGAGATTTCTGCAGAGTCACGAAGCTTCAACGGAGTGTTTGAGTTATGGATGGCAAGAACGCTAGTCGTGTGTTGGAGTAGGCATTTCAGCGGTTCGCGCTGTTCGGCTGTTCCAGCAGTTCAAGCGGTGAGTTCTTCTTCTTATTCGTTTTTTATTGGCGGCTCGCAATCACCAATTGAGCATTACCGCCATCTACTGAAGCAATGGATCAGAGTAGCGGTGAGTTCCTTTGGTCACTTTGCTTTTAAGCGAGCTGATTTGGTCCATCCCAGAAGCGATTGTCCCAATCAGACGCTGTTGCAGGGCTTAGCCATGCCTCGCAAGGTTCCTCTTCATGCATAAATTAACATGATGCTTCAATTTATCATGTGGGGAAACATCTTTGCAGGTTTTGTTAAAAGAGTTTGTACCAATACATAAGCAAAACACTATAAGAGGAAAAATAATGAGATGGGGAAAATTGGGTACATGTCCCTACATTTCTCAAGTGGTTATATCTAGAGGGAGATAGATAGAATTAGGATGGACTGAATAGTACAAGGGTACATTTGTCGGTTTCAAAGTGAATTTAGAGTGAAACCACTGGAGCAGAGAACAAGGAACACAAGCATCTACATGAGACAACAGCTGTGTCCCAAAGTTAAGTGCACACACTTCGAAGGCCACGGACTAAGGACAAAGGAAAGGTCGCCGAAGTGCACGAAGGACCCTCCGAAGTGCGTGAAATGCTCCTCCTTCGCAGGATTTCCTAATTCCGCCACCAGGTGTTCCCGATTACTGTTTTGTCACATAGCAACGGTGCGAGAGGAGAGCTGATGAGAGGAAAATCCTGCCAGGATAGGTGGAGCCAGAATTGCTCATTTTAGTTTTTATGTTTTACGTCATAATGGAGGAGACGGTGATGTATCTCAGGCTTAGCCAAGACCAGGTAAGTTACACTGACTTATTGCGTCCTTTGTCAAATTACAAATTTAAATGCAGGTATTGGCTTGGAGCTTACTTGGATAATGTAATACATATGAAAAACTACAAAATACACACACATAGCAGTTCAAATGCTGACTGATATCTTACAAAGGTGCGATTTATATAGTTTATTGTCTTGACCCTGGTAATCATATGTAGACAGGTTTGCAACCCCGATTTTTAGGCAGTTAAGCATAAAAATAAAACTGAATAAAAAAAGAAAAAAAAAAAAAGAGCATAATACAGCTCAATGTTCAGCAGCAGCTGTCACAGCTGAACAATGCTCTGTTTGACCGGTCCGAGTCCTTCAGATGCAGCCTTTGATATAGTTAGCAAAAATTTGTTAATATTCTAATAAAATGTTGATACTTTATTCAAAATAATCAGAGGTGGCTGTAAGGAAGTGCATTCCTTAAATATACTCTTACAAATATGAAATACTAAGTTTTCTTTTTTTTCCCCTCACATGACAGCAGCACTACAAAAATATGGTCTTTTACCACATGATGCATTGTTGTAGATTAAACTCAACTTTAAATGTAATAACCTTGAACATATTCAGAAGTAAAATGCAACATACACAGTAGTACAGCAGTAATATTAATGCAAAACCATCCGGACTAATTATTTTTCAGAACAATACTGTACATACCTTTACTTTTACTCTCAATACCTTAAGTATATTAGAGTATGTAAGATAATACTTTTACTTAAAGGATAGTTCAGCCAAAAATGAAAACAATTTTTGGAGAAATCTAGGAATCCTGGGGGTGCTCTGAAGGCACGGGCACTAGATGGCGCTCTAGAAAGCACTTACGAGGAGCGGGCACTGGAGCGAGCTCTGGGGCTGGAGCCCCAGAGGGCTGAACGGGGAAACAGGAGCCCTCCCTGGGCTTGACTCGGGAAACAGGAGCTAAACTGGGGAACCTGGAGCCCTCCCTGGGCTTAACATGGGATCTGGAGCCCTCCGTGGGCTATACTCTGGAACAGGAGCCCTCACTGGGCTGAATTGGGAAACAGGAGCCCTCCCTGGGCTTAACTTGGGATCAGGAGCCCTCCGTGGGCTATACTCGGGAACAGGAGCCCTTCCTGGGCTGAACTGGGGATCAGGGTAGCGCTTACGTGGTGCTGGTACTGGAGGGTGCTCTGGAGGAGCAGGCACAGCAAAACGCTTTCGAGGAGCTGGCACTGGAGTGAGTTTTGGGGCTGGAGCAGACACTGGAGCAAGCTCTGGAAGGCACTTACGAGGAGCAGGCACTGGGGCTGGAACCGACACTGGGGCCTCATGAACGCAGGCGGGCTTGCCATATTAATGTTCGTTGGGCTTGTCATATTAACGGCTGGTGAACTAGAGTAGGCAGCGGACGGCGGGCTCGTTCTGGCTCGGGGCAGGATGCTCTCCAGACACCGGAGAATTCCTTCCCTCCAGCTCAGTCCCGTGGTGTCTGGGAGGTCCACGGGGCGATGGTAGTTGGCCCCGAGCCAGAACAGATAATTAATGGTGGTGTCATCGAGGGCCGTAGCCGCGGCGAGCCTGCAGAACTCCCAGGAATACTCGACAAAGGGGAGATCTAGGTGAGGTAAGGCGGTAAAAAAAGAGGCCACTCACTTTTTGTGTGGTCTGGAATTCTGTCACGGGATGCAACTGTGAGGAGCATGGAGTGAGGAACGAGGAGATGCGGAACTCATTTCAAACAGTTTTTTAATAAACTTCCAAAGGAACCAGAAGAACACACGTAGCAATGTGGACAAAACAATTCTGGACAAAGAAACTCAGAACAGGCTAGAACTAAATAGGGCAGATAACGAGGGGCAGACAGGTGAGGATGATAACTAATAATGAGATACACCTGGAACAAATCAAACTACATTGGGACAGGAACAGGAAGGACCAAATAAGGAAAACGGGAACATACACGTGACACCCATACTGAATAGTTCTGAATAAGACTTTTGAGTAATCAGTCTTGTAGGCTAGAATATTTACATCAAAATGATGTGAAAATCATTCTGCTTACTCATTCACAGAAAACAATATATTGATTTAAATTTTGTAAGACATGTTTTGTGATAGACAAGCTTTATGCGAGGGAGTGACAATGGCCATGAATATTTAGTTATTCACACCTGAGAGACAAAGGGTTGTCCCCTAATGTGCCATTAGTGAGTCATGTGACTGTGAGGCAGGTAAGAGAGAATGTGAGGAGATTGAAAAACATTTTTTTTTTGCATTTTTATGTAACAGTATAATCAAAACATACATAATGAAGGTCAAAGACACATTATTGTGCACACTGATCTAACCACAGAGATGTGAACAGACTTTGAGACTTTTGAAACACGTAAACCATACCTGATATTTTAAGTGTTTGCTGCTTCTTTCCATGGATTCAAGAAAAAAAAAAACATCATCAGTAGTCAAGGAGCTTGTTTTACCATAAAATATCAGTGTAGTTGAACATCTGATGTTGGTACAGCACTCTCATAGGAAAACAGTTTGAAGAGACTCAAGTGAAAGTCATCAGGATTCATCTGTGGTGCAGGTATCTGATCACTAAAAAACAAACAACCAAAAAAAACATTTGTGAGCATGTTAATATCAGGAGCATCTGTGTGTGTGTGTGTGTGTGTATATGTATATAGATAGATAGATAGATAGATTTTATAGTCATAGACTCATAGGCGCTGATCAAGCGCTTCAGGACGCGCAGACGGGGGAAGCGAGCCGGCGCGCTCGTGAAGCTCAGACAGCGCGGATTCAGGACGCCGTGCTTTGTACGACTGTAAAAAATGACATTTTATATCTGAGAAACTAATTATTATTGTTTAGCACGTTATAAAAATCTGTTTGAGAACAGAGTATTAATAATAAACATGGTCTAATCATTCTTAGATTCGTAGCATTCATCATGCACTCATTTTACTTTTATATCGTATTGTTTTATATTAAATAGAGCATGAAAACATCATCGTGTCATAAGAAATTTAGATACAATGAGCTGCTAACATATTCAAAATGTTTCACTCATTTCAAACATTTTAAATCAGAAATTAGTTTGGGAAAAACCCAACTAGTTAATGTTTTCAAGTTTAGGTCACAATAACATGTGAACTTATGCAAAAAAGAAACATTACTTACTCATCAAATTGATCTCCTCCGCTGGATGAAGCGCGCGTCACGTCTTGTTCTGAGGTAAATTCTGGCTTATTCCTCTCAGTGTGTCATCTTCTGAAGTAAATTCTGGGTTATTCCTCTCAGCGGGTCTTCTTCCAGAATGAACAGTAGCCACGATGAACTTGACTATTCTCATGCTTAGTTTACGTTGGGCAACGAAGGCTGACGTATTTTGAAAGCGATTTCTGTGGGGGAATTCTGACAGTTATGTGGGGGAATTCACATTGAAATGTAAGTATTGTGTTTTCATTTACTCAAATACCTAGCAAAACAAGTGTTAAAAGCCAGGGTTTTTTATTAAAAAAAAAAACAAAAAAAAACAAAGCCCACAAACTATAAGACAAACACTACATAAGGCAATAGTCTTTTTTGTATGTGTGTGTTTTTGTACTGTAGTGTTTTTTTATGTCTAAAAATTTTTTAACCAACTTTAGCACTTCAGTATTTTGTATGCATGTCCTGCTGTGTCATATTTTCTAATGTTAAGATTGCAAATCTGTCTTTATATTTTTTTATAAGTATATATATATATATATAAGTATAAGTATATTGTTTTAGGACTATTCTGGAGAAAATGAGCCCGCTGGGGAAAGACTTAAAAAATACAAAGTAAGCAAGTTAATAGACACATTTTTGCTGAAATTCATTGTGCTGTTGTTGTTAACAGGCATGGTTTATTTGCTCTGCCTTAGGATTGCAAGTAGGCCTGTCACGATAACAACTTTTTGTTGTGCGATATATTGGCCCAGAAATAATCGCGATAAGTGATATTATTGTCATTTTAAAGACCATTTTATGCTACTGAATATATAATCATAATGTAACAGCATAATAATGCAAGAAGGCCTACACACTTCCAAATGACGTTTTCATTTACTCAAATACCTAGCAAAACAAGTGTTAAAAGCCAGGGTTTTTTATTTAAAAAAAAAACAAAAAAAAACAAAGCCCACAAACTATAAGACAAACACTACATAAGGCAATAGTCTTTTTTGTATGTTCAATTCATTGTGCTGTTGTTGTTAACAGGCATGGTTTATTTGCTCTGCCTTAGGATTGCAAGTAGGCCTGTCACGATAACAACTTTTTGTTGTGCGATATATTGGCCCAGAAATAATCGCGATAAGTGATATTATTGTCATTTTAAAGACCATTTTATGCTACTGAATATATAATCATAATGTAACAGCATAATAATGCAAGAAGGCCTACACACTTCCAAATGACAACAAACTTTTAACTTTTAATCTGTACAGAAAATACTAATTCTGTGGACAAGTGACCGATTCTATTTTATATTATATTTTTTTATAAGTATATATATATATATATAAGTATAAGTATATTGTTTTAGGACTATTCTGGAGAAAATGAGCCCGCTGGGGAAAGACTTAAAAAATACAAAGTAAGCAAGTTAATAGACACATTTTTGCTGAAATTCATTGTGCTGTTGTTGTTAACAGGCATGGTTTATTTGCTCTGCCTTAGGATTGCAAGTAGGCCTGTCACGATAACAACTTTTTGTTGTGCGATATATTGGCCCAGAAATAATCGCGATAAGTGATATTATTGTCATTTTAAAGACCATTTTATGCTACTGAATATATAATCATAATGTAACAGCATAATAATGCAAGAAGGCCTACACACTTCCAAATGACAACAAACTTTTAACTTTTAATCTGTACAGAAAATACTAATTCTGTGGACAAGTGACCGATTCTATTTTATAGTGTAGGGGGTGGGCGCTTCGGATTCTAGAGAGCATTTGATTGGACAGAAAGTTTGATGAGAAGCTGAAGTATGATGTGACGTCAAAAAAATGGTTGAGCCGTTTTGCCGGAAGTGATGAGCTGCAAGCTTTGAATGCTTATATCTTCTAAATGCGAATTTTGTCACTGTTTTGGAGCACACTGCCTTATAGATAACCTCAAGACTAACATATTGATACTAACACCCAAATAACTTTAATTTTGATTTCATGGGGACTTTAAATAATAGTAACTGTATTTTTTGTAACGAAAAAATGCATAAAAATTGCTTACCAACACAAACCATTCGCAATTGCTAAATTGGGCTAATATAGAAGGCTCCGGGTGATACTAAATGAAGAGCCATTTGGGATCCGTAAGAGCGGGCTCTTTAAAGGGAGCTGAGCCAAAAGAGCTGAATCTTTGAAAAGAGCCGGTGGAGCTACTCAGGGAGGACATCAAACTCCAGAGAGAGACAGAGGAGAGAAGAGCACAGGAGAGCAAGGAGAGAATGGAGAGACTGTTTTCTCTTCTTGAGAGAATGCTTAACAAATAAATTATTTATTAGCCATTCTCTATTAGCCAAGTGGAAAAAAATGGGTACATTACAATTTTTCTATATATATTTTTTAAATGTCACATTGTGTGACACAAATGTCAATGAAACCTAATTTCTGTAGTTTATTGTTTTGTGATGTAAGTTCAAAATTTGTACTTTCTGTACATTTTGAATTTTTGTTTTGCATATTCACATGTGTAAATAAAAGAGAAGTAATTATGTACATTGTTAAATTTTTTTAATTGCAGATTATAATTTAGTTCACCCAAATATGAAAATTCCAAACCTGGAACAACTTGAGGGTGAGTAAATGATTACAGAATTTTCATTTTTGGGTGAACTATTCTTTAAGTAAAAGTATTATCTTGCATACTCTAATATACTTAAGGAATTGAGAGTAAAATAAAGGTATACAGTATACTTCTGAAAAACATTATTATTCATTAGGATGGTTTTGCATTAATATTAATGCTGCACTAATGTGTATGTTACTTCTGAATATGTTAAAGGTTATTCAATTTAAAGTTGATTACTAAATGTACAATGTAGTTTAATCTACAACAATGCATCATGTTGTAAAAGTATATTTCTATATGTAATGCAATGTAAAATGTATTTGAAATGTATATTGTGTCTATGTATTTGAAACATTTGAATGGACTGATAAAGGTAGCTGTAAAGTATTTTTGTTGAAGTACAATGTCGTTTTGACCATAATAATGGACCAAATCTAACTCGGTCTTCTTTTAGCCTTACTGCTGCCTGGAGGACAGCTCTCACGGCACACAGACATTGGCTTCTACATGAACACAATACATCAGTTATTTGTAATGTTTTTAGAAAATGAAGCTAAATTTGATAATAAATAACCAAAAACATAATTGAAGGATCTTTGAAGGATAAAATATTAGGAACCCATAGCTAATATTGATTAGGAACAAACAAACATAGGAAGTAGGCCTTATTTATTATTATTATTAATTGTATTTTATATAATATTTCATTACATGAAATATTATTAAATATTTACCAAACGCATTTGTTCAAAATACAGTAGTCAACATTTGAAGTGGATCAAAACCTTTCATCAAAGTTGTTTTTTTCTGTCCTCACTTGATAATACTCCACAGTTGAAGAGACTTGTGGAGTGGTGGAGGGCATTGTTTAGGTATTTACTAAATTATTGGTCTTATATCTTTACATCCTTCAGATCAAAACATGCATTATTTTTATCTTTAGATTTTTACATAATGGTCACCCATTTTAAAAGTGTAATAATCTGTTCATTGCCATTTACCTCCAGTTGTCCTCCAGCCCAAATAATGTTTGCAGTGTTGATCACAAAGCGCTGGTCAGGAGGTAGTGAAGCATCATAGTATCCCACTGGTTTGAACTGTATTGATCTATCTGAATCCTGCTGCCAGTTCATAACTTCATATTGGGCTACAACTGCACCAGTGCTGTCAAACCACACGATCTCCCATCTTTATAGTGAATTCTACCTTTTTAAGCACCTGAAAACCACCTGGGAAAAAAAAGACAATTTTATCATTTATGAAGTGTTAATATATATTAAGTGTTAATATACAGTAATATTTCTTCAAGTGTTGAAGAAATTGTTAACCTCTTGCTTGTTCTTTACAGCTGAGTAGACTGTGTAGTGAATGAGCCACAGTAACACCTTCATTGTCATTTTTCTGCACAAGCAGATCCTGATATCTGCTGCAATTTAATCCATATTGAGATGAATTCCCCTCACTCTGTGAGCATGGAAAAGCTGTGTCCCAGAATTTTTTTGTAACATAATCTGCAAACCCTTCAATATAATTTTTTCTCACTGCAAACCCCAGTAACCCTCCCAGAACATGAAAACTGTTTGGAGTCAGCAAACTTTCTGCAGTTATCCAAGCCTCCACTCCAATCATTTGGAAGTTTGTAATGTTCTCATTACTTAGCTGATCAAACAGATTACCCATCTCAACTTGATAAAGAAACGCAACTATCACTTTTGCAGTGCCTTTTTTATTGTCTCTACTACTTTTTGGAGTTTTTCAGGCTCTGTCCAATAGAATTTCACAGAGTACTCCACACAAATTCCCTCCTCCTGGGCTGTTTTCAGAAATATGGCCATTCCTTTGTCCATTTTCGAGGAGCGGCCACAGGAGGGCGCTTTGGAAGGCGCTTTCTAGGAGCGGGCACTGGAGGGCGCTCTGGAAGGCGCTTTCTAGGAGCGGGCACTGGAGGATCGGAAGCCCCCTCAGGGCTGGACGAGGGAACCAAGGACAAAGTAGGGCTGGACGGGACCAGCGGAGACGACGGAGAGCAATTCGATCTCCATATCAGATTCCCAGTCTATTAGATCCCCCTCCTTGTTTTGGCCCTTTTGCCGCGCCATACTCAGCTCACCCTCAGCCGTGAGGAGCGGCCACAGGAGGGCGCTTTGGAAGGCGCTTTCTAGGAGCGGGCACTGGAGGGCGCTCTGGAAGGCGCTTTCTAGGAGTGGGCACTGGAGGATCGGAAGCCCCCTCAGGGCTGGACGAGGGAACCAAGGACAAAGTAGGGCTGGACGGGACCAGCGGAGACGACGGAGAGCAATTCGATCTCCATATCAGATTCCCAGTCTATTAGATCCCCCTCCTTGTTTTGGCCCTTTTGCCGCGCCATACTCAGCTCACCCTCAGCCGCGGTGCAGTTGTCCGGGAGGGGCTGCCGCTTTACTTTCATTTTGTGTTTGTTTATTTTATTAAAGTTTTGTTTAAATGTTCGCCGGTTCCCACCTCCTTCTTCCCGTGACTACGAATGTTGTTATAGCCTGAAACAGTCTGGTATGACCCTCGAGCGAATTTCCCCCCTGCTCCAGCAGGAGGAGGATGAATTCGGGGGAAAGGAGGGGATCCATAGGGGCACACAACGGAAACAAAAACACTGAGAGAAAAAAAAACACAGAAAACAAACAGAGGGGAAAACATGGCAGTAACTGTTTGGGTCGGGTCTTCTGTCACAATTCACTCAGGGAGCAAACGAGGAGTTCTTGAACAACACAGTCTTTAATAATCCACAGGAAAAGCGAGGACATTCAACTAGTAGACCCGACAAACATTAACTGAGAGGACTAGGGCTTTTAAAGGCAGGATAATTAGGGAGGAACGAGACACACCTGGAATCAAATTAACACAATCAACATGAGGAAGAAACTTGGGACACAGGGGCAAAAACACACACAGATAAGTTCATAATCCTGACAATAGTATCACTATGGTCAAACTTCTACTATTATTGATCCTTACCACTGGAATTTTAAAAGGTCCTGTAGTTATAGAGATAATCACTGTAGCAGAAGACTGCATGTTTCTCCTATGATAGCATGTATAGGAGACTGTCCATTGCATCTGTTACCTGCTGAAAACTTCAACCACATGTATCATAGATTCTCTAGCCAATAGAAACATTTGGGAGCTTTCATTTGTGTTAATCTCCTCAATAGCAAATATCATAATTTGAGCCATTCGAAAATCTATTAGATTCACACTGTGAACACATTTAATCAGTTCTGCATTAGTAAACAAAGTTCCATACATAAATATATATATACTACTAATTAATCTAGATAACCAATCTGATTTTAATAAATGCATCTTTCCAATGCAACATACCTGGAGCAAAACAGACGTTGAGGTTTTTGCCTAAACTCAAATGATGATAATGTTTTACTGTGAACACTGTTTCTTTAGTGTTCCAATTATAACGTCTCAATTTTTAGACAGTAGCGGGTATTTGGATTCTCCCATCATATGACAAATTGTCTTTTCCACCTTTGTATGAATGCAATATAAATAAATAGGAGTATGTAAAGAAAAATGAGCATCCTTCTGATTGATCTCGCATTCATCTTCCAAATGCCAGTGATTTGATACACTCTTTGCACTTTCGTAGACAACATTAATATGCATAATTTAGAGTTAGTGATCTCATTGGACACAGCAAAGAATAGGTGAAAATAAAAGTTTTGTTTCCAATATTTGAAGAATTATTGGTAATCTATCCTGCGTACAGTGGAAATTTTAAATGTATGTCATACTTTTAAGAGCCCTTTAAACAAGAATTAGTCACAGGTATCTAAAACATCTAATTAAGAGAAAACGTTAAACAACATAACAGTAGAAATTTGTGAACTGGTAGATTATTATTATTATTATCATTATTATTTATGGAAGCCCATTTCCGCCAGAGTTGAGACAAAATTTGATTCTGTAAGTCATAATAATGAGAATTACAAGAAAGTTTCTCAGAGATGTCAAAAATCTCATTATTTTGAGAAAGTTTCTCATTATTTCGAGATGTTAAATCATTATTACATGAAGGTTTCTCATTATTACGAGAAAGTTTCTCATTATTACGAGAAAGTTTCTCATTATTTTGAGAAAGTTTCTCATTAAGAGATGTTAAATCATTATTATGTGAAAGTTTCTCATTATTTCGAGAAAGTTACTCATTATTATGAGAAAGTCTCTTGTTATTACGTGATGTTAAGTCATAATTACGAGAAAGTTTCTCATTATTATGACTTACATCATAAAAATTTTTCTAAGTAATATATTGTAAAACATGGAATGCTGCATTTTCTTTTGATTTTGATTTATGGAACAATTGGGATATAGGGTAAATTAAGTGCGGAGTAATTTTTATTTATTTTTGTATTTTTTTAGATATGACAAAATCGGTTCCAATTTTGAGTCAAATTTACCCACTGATCTTCTTGGTGTAAATGTAAATAAATAAATAGCACCTTTTCTAGCCAAGCTGTCTCAGATACAGGGTAGATTGAGGTATGATTTCCAGCTAAAAAAAAAAACATTCTTCTGTGGGCCAACATTTCCATCACAGTTTTGAAATATGCCACAAGGTATAGAGTTTATCATTGCAGCGACTTTACATACAGAGAGAAAATAAGAGATTTTAAAAAACCTCCGAGGTATGGGAAGTTGTAACAGATCGGCCAGGCTCCGCCACCTCCCAATCACAATGATCCCTCTCACCTGAGTTCTGAGCACCTGCACCTGTCACCAATCAAGCACCTCATTACCAGCCTGCATAAAAGCACACACCTCAGACACCCTCACTGTCTGGTCTTGTATACACGTAGAGGACTCAATGACTTTGCTACTGATTACCTTTGAATACTTCTTGCATTACTTGTCTCCTGTGTTCCTCCTAGTGTCTCCAAGTGTCTCCTGTATCTCCTAGTTTCCGGATCGCTGAGGTGTGTGCTTCCCCCGGATACCTTCCAGCCTCAATCAAGCAAAAGACTCGGATTACTCCACTCTCCATATCCTCTGCACTCTCTCACGGACCTTTCCCTCAGCCTCACTTCCTCCGGACTCGACACCAGTACTCACTGTGACCAAATAAACTGTTTTGTATATAACTAACCTGTTGTGTCAGACCTCTTCCGTAACAGAAGACCGGACCAACACCGACGGCACAGATGAGTCACCCCTATCCATTTCAGGAGCTTGTAGACTCCCTATACGACGAGTGCTACGCCATCCACCGGCACCGCCGCCATCACCACCCATCACCTCATCCATCCCAACCAGCACTTCGCCTACCATCATCGCTAGTCCCATGGCTCGACCGGCGCCCTACTCTGGTTCGGCGGAGGAGTGCAACGGATTTCTCCTCCAGTGCAATCTCACATTTATGATGCAACCTCACTCATATCCCACCGACACCTCTAAAATTGCTTTTATTATCTCCCTGCTAACAGGACCTGCACTGCAATGGGCGGAAATGATCTGGGCTCAGGCCAGCCCCCATCATTCAAGACCTGCAGAACTTCATGGTGCATTTTCGCGAGATGTTTGGACTGAGATGCCGCTGTGGGAGAGCAACTCTACCACTTATAACAGGGGACCATGTCAATTGCCGAATACTCGCTGAAGTTTAGAACTTTCGCTGCGGCGAGTGGATGGAATGAGAGAGCGCTAATGACCACCTACAGACTGGGGCTGGAACCCCAGCTTCGGTTACAGCTCGCTGCCTATGATTCGTTTGGATTGGAAAAGTTCATGCAATTGTCCATCCGATGCTCGAGCCGCATGCAGTCCTGTCTAGCAGCCATACCCGTCCATGCCACAACCGCCTGTCTCTGCCGACCAGAGCCCAGTTATCCTCCAGAACCAGCACCAGGACCCATGATCGTGGAAAAGCAACGATTATCTTCCGCTGAGCGGCAGAGAAGGCCGGGGCATATGATCTTGGCATGCGCCCTCCACGTCCCGTGGTGAGTGTTATTCAACCTGATATTAAGATGGAGCCCCTCACTACCTGTGTAATGCTTACTGCCTCTAATGTCTCTATTTCAGTATCAGCCCTTATCGACTCTGGGTCAGCAGGAAACTTCATCTCCCAGGACCTCTGCCGCCAGCTCAAATTACAAATTATTTAGAGACGTGTTTTGCCCCAAACAAGCCTCCCGCTTACCACCACATCGACCATGGGACTGCGCCATCGATCTCATTCCGGGTGAGTCAGTGCCTCGTGGAAAAGTCTATTCCCTATCGCTTCCTGAGCAGAAGGCCATGGAGGAATACATCAAGGAGGCGCTGGGTCAAGGTTCCATCTAACTCCCCTGCTGCATCAAGCTGCTGCTTCGTGGCCAAGAAGGACAGAGGCTTGTGGCCCTGTATCGATTACCGAGCATTAAACAACATCACCGTCAAGTTCCGATATCCTCGTCCCAAGTGCCCTTGAGCATCTCCGTGGGGCCACCATCTTCACTAAGCTGAACCTCCGCAGTGCTTATAACCTCATCCGGATGCGTGAGAGGGATGAATGGAAGACTGCCATTGTGACCCCTACTGGCCACTACGAGTATCGGGTCATACCCTATGGACTTGCCAATGCCCCCTCCATATTCCAGAACTTCATGCACGAGGTGCTCCGGGAGTTTCTCCATCGGTTTGTCATTGTATACATAGATGACATCCTCATCTACTCCCGGAGCCAGGCCGAACATCGCCAGCACGTTGCGGAGGTCCTCCAGCACCTGAGAGAGCACCACCTATTCCTCAAGGGTGAATAGTGCACCTTCCACCAATCCACAGTGTAATTCCTGCGGTA
This sequence comes from Sinocyclocheilus grahami, assembly GCF_001515645.1. Classification (NCBI taxonomy): domain Eukaryota; kingdom Metazoa; phylum Chordata; class Actinopteri; order Cypriniformes; family Cyprinidae; genus Sinocyclocheilus; species Sinocyclocheilus grahami. The sequence continues at coordinate 191,429 of NW_015506531.1, forward strand.
TAACATTGACCATACCAGTATCCACATGGACGAGGGGAAGGTGGAAGCTATTACCTCCTGGCCAGAACCCACCACGATTAAAGAGCTCCAACGATTCCTGGGATTTGCCCATTTTTACCGTCGCTTCATTCTTGGCTACAGCAAGATCACCAGCCCCCACACCAACTTACTCCGAGGGAAACCCAAGTCTCTGTCCTGGACTCCCGAGGCCGTAGAAGCTTTCTCCTCCCTCAAGAGAATCTTCAGTAGCGCCCCAGTCCTAGTCCATCCAGATCCCGATCTCCCATTCGTCGTGGAAGTTGACGCTTCCACTACAGGAGTGGGGAGATCACCAGCCCCCACACCAACTTACTCCGAGGGAAACCCAAGTCTCTGTCCTGGACTCCCGAGGCCGTAGAAGCTTTCTCCTCCCTCAAGAGAAGCTTCAGTAGCGCCCCAGTCCTAGTCCATCCAGATCCCGATCTCCCATTCGTCGTGGAAGTTGACGCTTCCACTACAGGAGTGGGGGCAGTGCTGTACCAGCAGCAGGGAACTCAGCCAGACTCCACCCATGTGCCTTCTCACGGAAGCTCAGCCCAGCGGAAATTAACTATGACATCGGCAACAGGGAACTCCTTGCCATCAAGCTGGCTCTAGAGGAGTGGAGGCATTGGCTGGAGGGGGCAGCCCATTCATTTACCGTACTGACCGACCACAAGAACCTCCAATACCTTCGTGAGGCAAAGCGTTTAAACCCCCGCCAGGCCCGATGGGCATTATTCTTTAACGGGTATAATTTTACCATTACTTATCGCCCTGGTCCCAGAAACATCAAGGCAGATGCCTTGTCGCGTATTCACAGTCACATGGAAGGCCCCGAAGAACCGGAAAGCATCATCCCATCAAAAATGATCGTCAGTCCGATCGAATGGAATTCCCCTTCAGTGGCCTCCAACGCCGCTCCTAACAATCCACCGGGCTGTCCTCCAGGATGCCAGTACGTACCACGGACACGGCACACCCCACCCATCCACTCTGCTCA
>NW_015506531.1:192764-222398 GCF_001515645.1 Sinocyclocheilus grahami
ATTCACTCTGCTCACTCCTCCCGAGGCACTGGCCATCCAGGGGCCAACAACACCCTCTCGCTGCTACGAGATTGCTTCTGGTGGCCCAATATGGCAAGGGACGTGAGAAGGTTCGTGCAAGGATGTTCAGATTGTGCCATTTACCATCTGGGAAACTCCTTCACCTTCCAGTGCCAAATCGCCCCTTGTCACACCTAGGAGTAGACTTTGTCACTGACCTGCCCCCCTCTGAAGGTAACATGTATCCTGGTGATTATCGACCGCTTCTCGAAGTCATGTCGCCTTCTGCCCCTCAGAGGTCTCTCCACGGCCCTAGAAACTGCGGAGCTGCTACTCAATCACGTCTTTCGATATTATGGACTTCCCGATGACATTATCTCCGACCAGGGACCCCAGTTTATTTCCAAGATATGGAATGCCTTCAACCTCCTAGGTGTGACCGTAAGCTTCTCGTCCGGATACCATCCCCAATCGAATGGTCAGACGGAGAGGAAGATTCAGGAGGTGGGGCGATTCCTGCTAACCTTCTGCCATGGCCACCAGGGTTCCTGGGCTGGGCCAAGTATGCCCAGAATTCCCTGCGACAGCCTACTACTGGTCTCACTCCCTTCCAGTGCGTGCTCGGGTTCCAGCCGCCACTGTTCCCCTGGTCCGGGGAGCCTTCTGATGTTCCGGCAGTGGACTACTGGTTTTGGGAAAGCGAAACCAGTTTCTGGGACGCTGCTCATCATTATCTCCAACGGGCAGTGCGCAGGCAGAAGACGACAGCGGACCTTCGAAGAGCTGAAACGCCCACCTATGAACCAGGGCAGAAGGTATGGCTGTCGACTCGGGACATCAGACTGTGCCTGCCCTGTAAAAAGCTCAGTCCCAGATTTGTTGGCCCTTTCACCATCCTGGAGCAAGTAAACCCGGTCACTTAACTCCAACTCCCCTCACAATACAGAATTCATCCCACGCTCCACGTATCACTACTCCAACCTCCCCATGACCCTGTCTATGACCCTGTCTCTCTCCCCACAGAGCCTGGCCAGATGGAGCCTGGCCTCTTCCCTTGATCCTGGATGAAGGCTCGGTCTACAAGGTGAAGGAAATTCTGCAGTCCCGGCGCCTTGGTGGTCAGCTGGAATACCTCGTGGACTGGGAAGGATATGGACCCCCTCAGGGGCGGGCCATGGCGGGGGGGGGGTACTGTAACCGATCGGCCAGGCTCCACCACCACCCAATCATAACGATCCCTCTCACCTGAGTTCTGAGCACCTGTCACCAATCAAGCACCTCATTACCAGCCTGCATAAAAGCACACACCTCAGACACCCTCACTGTCCGGTCTCATATACACAGAGGACTCAATGACTTTGCTACTGATTACCTTTTGAATACTTCTTGCATTACTTACCTCCTAGTGTCTCCTGTATCTCCTAGTTCCCGGATCGCTGAGGTGTGTGTGCTTCCCCCGGATACCTTCCAGCCTCAATCAAGCAAACGACTCGGATTACTCCACTCTCCATATCCTCTGCACTCTCTCACGGACCTTTCCCTCACCCTCACTTCCTCCGGACTCGACACCAGTACTCACTGTGACCAAAAACTGTTTTGTATATAACTAACCTGTTGTGTCAGACCTCTTCTGTAACAGAAGTGACCCTTCATTAACCTCCACTTCTTTATGGAAGAATAATTTTATTAATTATTTAATACACTGTTATATTTGATATATATTGTTTTCTCAATGTCTCTTGTCACATTTACCTAGAATTATTTATGGTAAAAATTGCAACAATGGCATCACAACATGTCATTTAAAGGCATTGGCATTTACACTAAAAAATGCACTCAAAATCTGGCAACAATTGCGTCATAATGGTCTATCTGACCTGCCTGCTTCAGCTTAATTTCTTTTCCTTTCACCTCTCTTTTAATACATTTTTAGTTTCTCTTAGTATCTTAAAATATTTGGGTATACTTTTTGGTAATACTATTGTGTTCCAAGAACTGGAAGAACATGTATTTACGCTAAACGATGTAGAACCAAGACAGTGCCACATGCAGGTGTATCTACTCTGCTTTGTACCATGAGCACTCCAACTGATTTTTTTTTTATTTTTGTGACATATGCCCTGTATTTATGTCAGAACTAGCAATGCCAATGAATCATTCTCAAATTAATCAGTCTTAATTCAGCTCTGGTGTTTGATCTAAAGGGTCTTTATCAGTGTTACAAAAAAAAAAAAAAGAAATGCTGGAAAACCATACTCCCAGACCAGGGTTTGAAATTAACACCCGCCAAATGCGGGTAAAAATCAGCTGTGGCAGGTAAAGATGTCAAATCACTAGCCAAATTTGCGGGTTACTTTTCGTAAGCTATGTTCACTTAATTTCTTGGGGAAGTTCATACAAGCCAAATCTGTGCAGGTTTAGCGCAAATACTGAACTCGTGAGACATCACATTATCGACTATATTGCAAACGCCAAACAAAACACACCTACAGAGTGCACGCATAAGTAACTAACGTACACTAACTTAGTGCACGTACGTATTTAGAGTGCATTCTTGCACTGCATAATTCAGTCTATTAATATGCATTAAGAATGATCACATAATTCAAGATAAGGGGGCAGAAAATGTATATATTTATATCATTTCATATAGTTAATATCAAACGAAGAGTGCTGTTTTAAAAAATAATCAGCAAGGTTACAAATGTGATATTCATTTTATACAACAGTTCAGTAAGCAATAAGTTTAATAAGTTAATATTAAGAGACTTATGTTTTAGGCACCATGCCTGCTTTTGCTCTATTTCGTCAACAAAAATCATTCAAAACAAAGCCACAGCACTGTTTTGTGTCTCTGAGCAACATGACGGTGTTTCATTCCTGAATGAATCGACCGTTTAAATGAGTTGGTTCAATCGCAATGACTCACTTATTAACAGTGACTTGCTGCCACCTACTGGCGGTTTTAATTGTATTAATTTGACATTTAATGTATCTTTTCATTTTTTTTTATAATTTCAAATATCAGTATTCAACATTTCATGCTTAAAATATCAAAACATTACTTATGCATTTGTAATTGCAGGTTAAAGCATTCCATGTCCCTCTAAGCCGCATTAACATGTGTAAATAGCCTACACCTAAATGCCACTTCATATGCAACCTCTGCAAAGATAAATTTTGCTGATACTGATTTCATTTGTTAAATAACAGCCTAAATGTATTGTTGTTATAATTGACTGATTAAATGTAAGAATTTGCCTCAAAAGATGATGCACACTTTTAGGTTAGGCACCATGCCTGCTTTTGCTCTATTTCGTCAACAAAAATCATTCAAAACAAAGCCACAGCACTGTTTTGTGTCTCTGAGCAACATGACGGTGTTTCATTCCTGAATGAATCGACCGTTTAAATGAGTTGGTTCAATCGCAATGACTCACTTATTAACAGTGACTTGCTGCCACCTACTGGCGGTTTTAATTGTATTAATTTGACATTTAATGTATCTTTTCATTTTTTTTTATAATTTCAAATATCAGTATTCAACATTTCATGCTTAAAATATCAAAACATTACTTATGCATTTGTAATTGCAGGTTAAAGCATTCCATGTCCCTCTAAGCCGCATTAACATGTGTAAATAGCCTACACCTAAATGCCACTTCATATGCAACCTCTGCAAAGATAAATTTTGCTGATACTGATTTCATTTGTTAAATAACAGCCTAAATGTATTGTTGTTATAATTGACTGATTAAATGTAAGAATTTGCCTCAAAAGATGATGCACACTTTTAGGGAAAAAATGGCATTATAAAGGTAAAAATGCACATAAAAGGTACAAATCAATTTAAACTTATTGGAAAAGATTCATTTCTATCATTGCTGTGAACTGAACACACAGAATATGAAATATATCAAAAACTTTAGGAGTCAGCTGTCCACGTTAGTACTTAAAATATCAGCACAATAACACACTCAGCAAAATATTGTCTAATTATCTTTATCGATAAATTTCCAGAAAATATTGAGATACCATTTTTTTGTCAATACCCATAGTTCTGACACAAAATGATTTGCAATGGTCGCTTTGTCACGTTCAGTGTAGACAGCCTCAAGCTGTTGGTTTCTTTCTGTTTTTTTTGTTTTTTTTGGCTAGTAGAAGTTATGAATGGCCAGTAACTTAAAAATTTAGTAGCGAAATTGACTGGTGAGTGAAAAAGTTCATTTCAATCCTACCCCAGACCCCTTTACAAACCCCTTCATAACTACACTATTTGACTAAATCAAGTACCTTTGCGTACCCTGAGAATCTTGCAGACGACAATGGAAAAGAAAGACACCCAAATGTGTGTGCAATGTTTTATTAGTCATATGAATTAATTATATGCAATTGCATTTCTTCTCATTAGACTACATATATATATATATATATATATAAAATCCCCTTTTCAGGATTATTTGATGAATAAAAAGTTAAGCATATTACAATGATCTCTGAAGGATCATGTGACACTGAAGACTGGAGTAATTAAACTTCAGCTAGAAATGTACTACTGAAATGTACGTTTCTATGATGTGCTTGCTTTTGCAAATTATTAAACACTTTACATATCCATCCTTGTTTTCTAAACAAAACATGTTACAATTAAATTGACCTAATTCGGGCCTGTTAATGCATTTTGAAATAATGCATATGACATTTCAGAGACAAAGCAAACAACTGAATTATTTAATCTCATGTAACCAAAAGTTACATCATGTGTTTTGTTCATTCCCTTTGTTGTTAATTTTCATCCCTTCAAATGTTTATTACACTACTATGGTGTAGCTTCCAGCTGTGCTTTGATTAATTAAAAGAGTTTCTTATTTTCCATGTTTGTGAAGACTCCTATCAAATTTGCTCTCAGGAGATTACATGCCACTGGAGATTTACGTCAGTCTGTTTTGCAGGTTGTAACCTGTCAAAGGCTTTGTGTTATGCTTTTCCGCATAAACCGTGATGATAGCAAAATAAAGTAAACTGTGACATATTATACCCAAAAATTCTTCATACAGTGGACTACCAGTAAAATTTATAAAAATTTTGGACCAAAAATTATTCAGACACTTTGACCTGACCATGTTTTGCTTAAGTGTTATCTGACATTATCAAGATGAATGAATTTGTTCTGACACAATGTAACTCTTTATTACCATTTTCTAAACTATATTGAATAAACTGTGATAATGTGTGAAATGTTGAAGGTGCATCAAATAAGTTTTGGTTTGACTGTATATACTACTCTAGTGAATATCCCACAGACATTCTGTCTTTATTGGCAATATATTATTACAGTATGACTGAAATTACAGTTAACCTTTTCAAACTTGCGTGAGCCATGGCAAGGCCTAATTATTACATGGTTGACAATGATGCCTCAGACTTCATTCAACACAGCAGTTCCCTGCCCTCTGCATACATCCTTCTGATACCTACCTACTTTGACAGCATACATGTCCACTTTTTTTAATGGGCCTCTTGCCCTTAAAGTCACTGATTGGTTTATTTCTCTTGCAGCATTTCCTGCTCTATGCGGGAAAAATGCCCACACAGACTTTGTGTGTATATTTTAAATAATGAGGACACTATACTGAATGATATGGCTCTAACATAAGAAATACCACTTAGATGTGAAAATTTAATAAGAAAAGAAAAATCCTAAAGGTATACTTAACTGGCACTTCCAATCGTAGCTTACTGTTCTGGACTCCAGTGCCCTCTACTGATTTAAAACCAACATTAACATAAACTGAATTAAACTAGAGGCAATGCCACCACAATAACATCATGATCACTTTTACCACTCTGATTCAAGACTATTATTTTTACCACTCTGATTCAAGACTATTATTTTTAACAAACACACACACACACACACACACACACACACATCATATTTATGTGTGTATTATATTTATATCATATCATATATATATATATATATATATATATATATATATATATATATATATAATATACACACTATAAATGCATTTTGAAATAATGCATATGACATTTCAGAGACAAAGCAAACAACTGAATTATTTAATCTCATGTAACCAAAAGTTACATCATGTGTTTTGTTCATTCCCTTTGTTGTTAATTTTCATCCCTTCAAATGTTTATTACACTACTATGGTGTAGCTTCCAGCTGTGCTTTGATTAATTAAAAGAGTTTCTTATTTTCCATGTTTGTGAAGACTCCTATCAAATTTGCTCTCAGGAGATTACATGCCACTGGAGATTTACGTCAGTCTGTTTTGCAGGTTGTAACCTGTCAAAGGCTTTGTGTTATGCTTTTCCGCATAAACCGTGATGATAGCAAAATAAAGTAAACTGTGACATATTATACCCAAAAATTCTTCATACAGTGGACTACCAGTAAAATTTATAAAAATTTTGGACCAAAAATTATTCAGACACTTTGACCTGACCATGTTTTGCTTAAGTGTTATCTGACATTATCAAGATGAATGAATTTGTTCTGACACAATGTAACTCTTTATTACCATTTTCTAAACTATATTGAATAAACTGTGATAATGTGTGAAATGTTGAAGGTGCATCAAATAAGTTTTGGTTTGACTGTATATACTACTCTAGTGAATATCCCACAGACATTCTGTCTTTATTGGCAATATATTATTACAGTATGACTGAAATTACAGTTAACCTTTTCAAACTTGCGTGAGCCATGGCAAGGCCTAATTATTACATGGTTGACAATGATGCCTCAGACTTCATTCAACACAGCAGTTCCCTGCCCTCTGCATACATCCTTCTGATACCTACCTACTTTGACAGCATACATGTCCACTTTTTTTAATGGGCCTCTTGCCCTTAAAGTCACTGATTGGTTTATTTCTCTTGCAGCATTTCCTGCTCTATGCGGGAAAAATGCCCACACAGACTTTGTGTGTATATTTTAAATAATGAGGACACTATACTGAATGATATGGCTCTAACATAAACTTTAACAAAATTCACGAAGGCTGTTCTGTTTCAAATGTCATTTGCATGTGATAGTTTGTGAACACACGATAATTAAACCTGCTGACCATGTACATGTATGAGAAAATGGTTTTCAGTTTGATTTAAACAACAAAAGTATTAAAATGAGTGACAACAGAAATAAAAAGCTTTCTAAACCGTAATGTGAAAAGTAGATTTAAAGGTTTAAATGAAAGCAATTTCTAAAAGGAACATGATTTGGTGTGGTAAAAAGATACTTTGTTATATATATATATATGTATATATGTAAGTGATGTCCTGATCCAGGGAGGGTCTGTGTTGTACCAAATGCCTTCCACCTCTTAATAATACACTTCACTTTGCTTCTAAAAATTGATAAAGCCTTTTTAAAAAAATGTATCCATCTCCTGACTTGATTGTTTGCTTCAGTTGCACTACCAAGGACTGAAATGCTCCAGGAAAGCTCTTTTCATACTGAGCTAATCAAAATGACCACAACTTATCACAGTTGAAAAGGTCAAATGGTTTTGTGTGCCATTTAGAAGGTGATTAGCTAGACCTCATTGAGTTACCAAGTCATTTTTAGGAGGGGGTGATATTTTTTCCAACTCAGTAGTTGTGTCCGAAACCACTTCTATCCTATACGTGGTTTCTATATGTTGTGAACGAACCTTTTCAGTCCTGATACACAGAAAGCTTTGTTGTCTCCTGATTGAATTGGATTCGATCTCATGAGTAGATGAGTTAACAAGACTGACAGGAAATCGACCCAGAATATTGGAGTCATATGCTGGGTGATTAGCAAACCTCATGATGGCTGATAGGGGCATAGCAGTGTCCGTTCATGTACTAGAAATCCCTACACTTGACAATCCTCATAAGGCTGCGGTTCTTTCGGTTGGTTGTGCATCTTTTTCTTCCACACTTTTTCCTTCCACTCAACTTTCTGTTAACATGCTTGGATACAGCACTCTGTGAAGAGCCAGCTTCTTTGGCAATGAATGTTTGTGGCTTACCCTCCTTGTGAAGGGTGTCAATGATTGTCTTTCAATCAGCAGTTTTCCCCATGATTGTGTAGCCTAGTGAACCAAACTGAGAGACCATTTTGAAGGCTCAGGAAACCTTTGCAGGTGTTTTGAGTTGATTAGCTGATTGGCATGTCACCATATTCTAATTTGTTGAGATAGTGAATTTGTGGGTTTTTGTTAAATGTGAGCCAAAATCATCACAATTAAAAGAACGAAAGACTTAACCTACTTCAGTCTGTGTGCATTGAATTTATTTAATACACGAGTTTCACAATTTGAGTTGAATTACTGAAATAAATGAACTTTTCCACGACATTCTAATTTATCGAGATGCACCTGTATGTAATGAAGATGTTTCTGCAACAGCTTCAGCTGATGCGCATTTTATACATCAGTGTCCGAATTCGTTCACTTTATTTCATTCATTCCTTTCTGACAGTGCGCTAAACTGCCATACACCATATAGGGATTAGTGAATGAGTGAAAGAATGAGCGATTTCAGACACAGCTTGTGATTCTGTTTTTTTATTTTATTTTATTTTATTTTTTCTTGACATGTTGCCGTTATATCTTTCACTTGGATGTTATAAGATGCACTGATAAAATACAGCTGGATAAAACAAAAACTCTGGCCATCTTCATTTCAGGCTGTAAAGCAACAAAATGGGATAATTTTAAAGGGGGGTGATTCTTTTCTATACCCACTGAATAAAGTTTTTTTTTTGTTTTGTTTTGTTTTGTTTTGGGCAACAGATGCCACATGCGTCAGTCTCTACCATTGTAAAAAAAAACTATTATATTCAATGCTATTTATTTTCAGATATAGTAATAAAAACTCAATTGCACATAATGTAGTTTTCATAAAAACTAATTTACAGAAAATAAGATCCCTCTAGTGTTTTTTATAGTTAACTAACCAAATGTGAACATTGTATAGCCTGCACATGCAAGGTAAAGTGATATTGTTCACAAGCTAATTGAGCAATTACATGAGACATGATACATTTCGGTAAGTTATAGCCCACTTTCTCTTTCCACATACCTTCTGATGCTCATTCATGTTTATTTCAAGCAGGGCTGGACTGGTACAAAAATATCGGCCCAGGCATTTTTTGGTCCAGGCGGCCCACCACCATTTCTGACCCATTTCTAATGTTCACATGCTTTTCTTTTCTTTCTGCTCCCAGTCGCTATGGTGGAGCAGTTATGAAGTATTGTTCTTTTAAACACTTTCCAGCATTTCAGAAATAAATATGTATGCAAGTTACACCGAAGTATAACATTACCTTACAGTGTTCGGGAGTGCTCAAAAAGGGTTTAAACACTGATTTTTGAATCGATTTCTTCTTGTAAACCCAGAGATGTGGATTCGGACGGCAATTAAATTACCACACAACCTTGGTGTTTGACAAAAAACAGTAGGTAATTCGGCCTGGGGTTTTTACGGGGGTGGTGAGAGAAAAACACTGACATCCTGGATTCGGACGGCAATCAAATCACCAACTACCCCCTGTAAATGGTGAAAATCACTTGCGTCCCCCTGAGAAACAATTACCGTCCTAATAGGGCTTTAGTCTAGTCACGTCTTGTTTCCTGATTGCCTGTTTCCTGATTACCTGCCTGTCTTGGATTTCTCTCTCGTCTTGTCATCTGGATTCTGTTCGCACCGCGTTTGGATTTATTATCTGTCTATGGATTACTCGCTTGCCTCAACCTTTGGATTTTATTCGCCGTTGATCAACCTACGCCTGTTTATAGGATTTCTCTTCTGTCTTGCCCTCTAAATACCTGTTTGCCATTGTCCGACTCTTGCCTGTTTTGACTATGTTTTAGAATAAAGCTTTGCACATGGATCCACATGTTTCTCATCTCAGTCGCCCCGTTACATTGTTGAAGCTCTCTTTCTTGTTAATTTAACCACAATATTAAATAAGTACCTAGGGTATTTGTTTTCTTCTAGGAGAGTCGAAAATTAGCAGATCTATCTGTTTTTAAGGCCTTTCTGTAGGCAGAAACTCTATCCTTACATGCAATTATAAAAAAAAACTGCAGGTTGCTCTCTTTAGGGTACTAGTGTGGTCATTAAACCATGGCATCTGACTATTCTCCTTAAACTTCCTTAAATGCAAAAGTCGTAGCAGTCATGCCTAAAGTGCTAGAAAAGTGAGGGTAACACTTTACTTGAAGGGGTGTGCATAAGACTGGCATGGCACCTTCATAATCATGACACGACACATGTCATGAATATGAAGGAGGTTTTATGCATGTTTATAACAACTGTCATTAAGTGTCATTCGCTCAGTTATGTCATTTTCAATGCAAATATTACATTATTTGACCTAACCCTAACCTAACCCTACTCCTACCCTTACCCCTAACCATAGCCCATAACAAAGACATCTCAAACAATGTCATCTTTGCATTAAAAATTACATAACTGAGCGAATGACACTTAATGACAGTTGTCATAAACATGCATAAAAAAAACTTCATATTCATGACATGTGTCGTGTCATGATTATGAAGGTGCCATGTCAGTCTTATACACACCCCTTCAAGTAAAGTGTTACCCTCACTTTTCTAGCACTTTAGGCATGACTGCTACGACTTTTGCACTTAAGGAAGTTTAAGGAGAATAGTCAGATGCCATGGTTTAATGTCATGATTATGTAGGTGTCATGTCATGATTATGAAGGTGTCATGTCAGTCTTGTGCATACCCCTTCAAGTAAAGTGTAACCAAAGTGAGAGTCAATAGTTTTTATTGCAACAGAATATAACAGTAACTTTGGGTGGTAGTAACCTCATTTAAAGTAATGTATTCAATTAGCCAGGTTTCTGTAAAACAGAGGATGCATAATCTCAGATCATGTTATTTACAAAAAGCGCTTTTGAAGGAAGGGATCTAATATTCAACAAGCCTAGTTTTATCATATAATTCTATGGATCTTTATTAGCAAGTTTCCAGCAAGGAATCTAATTTTCTAATTTGACGAGTGGAGCAACTCAATCGCGAACAAATGTAGTTCAATTGTGCATTTTTATGGGTTGTACTGCAATGTTTTGAATGTGATTTGAATTTATTCAGCTTCACTGCTGTCTTTATTTCAGACATGTAACTATATTTTAAGCCAGTATAAATGTAAATCCAAAACCAATATAACACAGCTGTCATTGTATTTTCTTTCTCTTTTGGTGATTTTTCACCCTCACTACATAATTAAAATGTTTTTTTAAACTATAAATATATATATATATATATATATATATATATATATATATATATATATTGGCATGTCTTGTTATACAGGTTCCTGTAGATCAGGAGGCTGAATTATTTCGTAGGGAGTTACATTTACATCGGAAGAGGATTATTTAGATTTTTTTTCCATATCCACATGCATATTTATTTGAGCGGTACCATTTTTAAATTGTAGTTTTCTATATAACATCAGGGATGCAGAGCACATAAGTAAGGCCACTGTATACAGAGGTCGCTTCGCGCCGTTCACCTCCCAGGCGAGCTCAATCGTGCAGCCGACGAGCTCTCACATCAGCCCGCCCTTCTGGGAGAATGGCGACTCCACCCCGAGACAGTCCAGCTGATTTGGAGACGCTTTGGGGACGCTCAGATAGACCTGTTTGCCTCCCCGGACACGTCCCATTGCCAGTTGTTTTACTCCCTGGCCGAGGGGACCCTCGGCACGGACGCACTGGCGTGCAGCTGGCTTCGGGGCCTACGCAAATATGCGTTTCCCCCAGTGAGTCTTCTCGCACAGACACTGTGAAAGGTCAGGGAGGACGAGGAGCAGGTCCTCTTTGTAGCCCCTCCTTGGCAAGCTCACTCTACGAGAGGAGTGGCATCTTCTTGGGCATTGGTGCGGGGCGCCTTGATAGCAGACACCTGTAGAGCTGCCGGCTGGGCGACGCCTAACACGTTTGCGAGATTCTATAATCTCTGTGTAGAGCCCGTGTCCTCTCCTCAGGTAGGCAGTAACACTGGACCCGCTCGGTGTCGATCACGCTTGCTGCGCCATTCCCCTCTAAGGACCGGATACGTGCGCTTTTCTGCTTCTCAGTTCAGTTCCCCATGGCGAACCCTTTTGGAGATCCTCCCGCACCCTCGGCGGTCAGGTGTGGCGGAGCGCCAGATGCCAGGCTCAGCACTCGTGTGCATGCCCAAGGTCAGCCCTTGTGCTGGGCTAGGTGCCCGTGTGTAGTGATTCCCCCTTCGGGTGATCCCACATGTGTATTCTTCCACGGTACGGCTCCCCTCTTCCATCGCCACAGTTGCTGTACCACCGCTGTACGGCCGGGGCACATAGTCTCAAAAACACAAAACTGATGTGTGTTTGGACGCGCTCTCCTTTTATGCATGCGCTCTCCTTTTATACCCGCGCTGTGGGGCGGGGTGCGCGTGGTGAAACACGCACGCCAACTGTTATTGGCTTGTTTAGTTAACACTCGAAGGTGAAGGTGAGATCCCAATTCGTCAGTCACGACTGATGTAACGTCTCCATTCCCTCCTTCTGGGAACGAGGGTTACACAAGTAACCGAGACGTTCCTTGGCCAGGAAAATAATCTTTCCTTGAATTGATAAATGATTATATTGTCTGCTCGGTGGACGGACAGATCAAATAATTGTGATATTGATTCTGCTACAGTTAATTATAAGATATAATCTAAATATTTATTATTAATTATAACCAGTTATAATAAATTATAAATATTTCCCTTTTGAGCTAATTTGCTACAGCTATATGACGGAGAAAAAAAGAGAGAAAGAGGATAGCTGCCTGCAGCTGAATTTCGGGGCTGGAGGGGGGTACAGTAGCTCCGTCAAGTTTGTAGTGATATCAGATGTTAGATAGCCTAACACAGGGCACCACTAAATGTGGTGATTTTAGATTTAAGTAGCACCACCAGTGTAATGGCTTTGGGCTTAAATATTAATATTTAGTCTTGGTCATACTACTTTACGGGGCACCAGCCAAGGAATTGCACCTTACACAAGGAAGACACAAGTTTAATAAAAAAGGTTTTATTAACAAAGGGATAGAAAAGAGAAGCTAACAACTACTAAATGGAAACAATGAATGGATAAAGTGCAAAAGATTGATAAATGGAAGTGACTGAGTTGGATCCGTTGATGATGAACTCCTGAGCACCGAGAAGGTTCTTTGGTCTGGAACACGCAAACCAGAGTCTTGAAGTTGAAGGTTCTAAAGTCTGAGTGTTAAAGTCTGGAACACTCAGGAGGGAGGATCATTGACGTTGACTTTCTGAAGTCGTTGCAGAAGATCCTGGCACTTTGGAACTCGCAAGCAGAGGATCGCTGAAGAGAAGATTCTGAAGTTGTTGCAGAAGATCATGGAAGCTTGGAACTCGCAAGCAGAAAATCGCTGAAGAGAAGATTCTGAAGTCGTTGCAGAAGATTGGGGATTGGGGGGGGGGGGGTCTTCTTGGAGAGAACCTTTTATTCCTTCACTGAGAAGGCAGGGTTTGCAAGTTGGCACTTTTCAGATCCAGTATTTTGGCTGATGCTGTCAGAGGTGGGCACAGAATGGCCTCTCTGATATGTGGTCTATTTGCATAGCTTAAAGTCCACATTCAGAACAATGTCTTTAACGTTTTTCGTATGCATTATTCACTTTACAAACCAATTCCAGATTAACCTACACATCGTGCTGAAAATATGAAGACAAAACATCAATGGGTAATGCTGAGCATTGACCCATGCATTCATTCATATATACAGTATATACATTAATAGGTAATGTTGCATACCTTGTTGTATCACACACAGAACTCATTAAGTATATACAGTTCTGTAAATTGATATGAGGAAGGTTTAGTTAATTCTGTGTCCTTTTTGTGTGAATGCATGTGAAAATGTAGTTTTCCTTTGTGGCTCAGGCCACATGGCAAACTGTGAGGAGGATTTATGATTGTTCACACTTTGATAAGAGTGAGGGAGAACAAAGCAGTTCCTGAGTGGGGGTTACAGTATGATAATGTTAACCCCCCTCTCCACAAGGTAAAACCGGTTTGGTCAGTCTGAAGTTCTGAGTGATTGTTCACACTTAAGTCTCAAGAATGAAGAACTGCGATCAGTGAAAGACCCCATGATGATTGGATCAGTCTTTGATCCATGAAATGCTGACATCCTTATCCTTCCACAAATTATAAGTTTGAGGCAGACTAATGCAGTTCCTGCCTGGGGGTTACTGTATGTTAATGTTAACCCCCCCTCCACAAGAGGTAGTGTTGTTATGTTAAAACAAAAGGCATCCTTTGTTGTCAACACGCCTGATCTCATCAGAACATAACTTTCCACGTGTTGTGTGGAAAGGAATCTTGACCACTGTTCACTACACGTTTGTCTCGATCTAAAAGATCTAAAAGCTGCTGAATTTGCTGCCATGGCAGGCAATTTATTATTATTATTATTATCTTATTATTTTTGGAATTGCATCTTCTGACATGGTAGCCAGGAGACTAAAGTTTTAGTGCACATAGAGTTTTATGTACAACAGTACAAGTAAAAAAGATGACACCGGTGTCTATGGCTTGCTGTCTGTTCCTCTGTCCATCTATCTGCTTGTCTGTAGCCATATTTTACCTTTCATTAATAAGTCAAAATGTCACTCAACATGTCTTCACACCATTTGTGTATGACCGCCAGATATTCCTTAACATCAGAAAAATAATTTATTTCTGCTGCAACAAAGCTGCGTGCTCTAGCTCTCCGCCTCCTCCCTTCCTGACAGAGCTATCTGTGTGGTTGCGCCTTGTGCGCTCACCTGGAGGAAATGGCATAGGAGGAGAGAAGAGGAAAGGGGGCGGTATAGCCACCAGACTAAAATTGCGCCTGGCATCTGGACTAGCACGTCAGCCTCGCCAAGGCGCTTGTGTATGCGAGGTGTATTGTGGCCTTCACATTGCGAGGCGTTCTTTGGAGACTCCTTATCAATGGATCGTTCACATGTCAGGGGACTCGTCAGTACAGCCTCCCCAGCAGCACGCTCCGTACTTAGGGTGCGGTGGAGCTGATCAGCTGCATCTTCCTTCATTGTGTCAGGCATTACAGCATGCACTGCAGCCAGTCAGTGATTCTAGATCTATTTGGATGGCTTTAGTAAACTCCAGATCACAGGAAAACAAGAAGTTTATATTGAATGACTTTAAAACCTTCAGCAACTTTGACTTTTTATTTGTGATGGAGACCTAGCTCTCTGTTGGCGAACTTAGTTCTTTCTTGGAACTCACCCCTAGTAATTATAATTTTTTTTTTTAAATATAACCCCGCGTCATTCTGGCCATGGTGGAGGACTGACATTTGTTTTTAAAAACTGTTTTAAAACAACTTAAAAATGACAGTTTTTAAAAACTTGAAGAAGTATCTTCTGTCGGATACTGGGCACTGATTGCTTCTCAACTTTTGAGGTGCAACTTTTCTCAGTAGATCAAACTAATTCATTGGTAGTAGCAGTAGTGTACCGTCCAAATAAAGATTTCTTTCATGAGTTTTCTGACTTCATATGGGGTATAACTCCCAAATATGATAGACTTTTAATTTTTTATGATTTTAACATTCACATATGCTGTGACTCCTCAGCACTAGCCAAAGGTTTTGTGAGACTTATTGAAGCCTGTGACTTTGTTCAGTGGGTAAATGAGCAAACCCATGTACATGGCCATACACTTGATGTGGTTTTATCTCAAGGTTTCCCTATCTCAGATGTTCAAATTGGTTATGTAAATTTCTCAGACCAAAATATGGCTACAGACCAACAGGCCGTTGTTTTTAGTGTTGATCTCTCATGTCATACCATTTCACCTGTTAGCCCTGTAAAATAGCCACGTGTAGGCTTATCCTGTCAAACATCTGCTGAAGCTTTTTCTGCAGTGTTTTCTGAAGCTTGTCAGATGTTTTCTATTGAACATCTAGCAAATATGGTAGATATCGATGTACTATTGAATTTATTTAATTCTACCAACGTGCTTGATACTGTTGCACCTTTGAGATATAAACATCAGAAAAAACTATTTTAACCATGGCTGAACAGTAACACTTGCCATCTTAGACAAGCTTGCTGAAGGGTAGAGTGGAGATGAAAAAAAAGGATAAGCCACGGGTGTCCTATGAAATATTACGGGAGTCTTTAATATCATACCAAAAAGCTGTCTCACCAAGGGAGTTTAAAAACCTGGTGGCCGTAAAAGGATCTGCAGGATCAACAGACAAGAGTAATATAGACTGTCTAATCACTATTATTTAGTAGAAGCTGCTAACTATTATTATTTCTTTGAGATAACAGTTAAATATTTGAATAGTCCTAGGACCTTGTTTAATATTTTAAACTCTGTTTTTAATCCAATAATATACACAATGACCTGAAGGATCATGTGTGTTCATTCAAAGAAAGGTTTTCCTATTAATTAATTAATTAGCAAAGAAAAGTCCATCCCTTGTGGATTTTCCTTATGGACAAGGCAGTGATTTTCTCCACCTAAATTCCAGAAGGTCGTAAATGTATCTGGTGTCAGGGTTGCCATGGTAACCGGGGGGGGCCTGGTGGCAGACATCCTGGCATCCAGTTTATTGGGTGAGGGGACTGTGACGATTTGTTAATCTAATGAATAATTGATTTGTTAAATCAAATGAAAAATGGTGTGTCTGATTGGTCCAGACACTACACCTATTTCAAATTTACCTTTTATAGCTATAGATCCTTGAGAAAACTGTGCTACTGCAGTTACAGAGTTTCCTAGATTTAAATAGTATCCTTCATAAATTCCAGTCCGGTTTTAGGATGAACCACAGTACTGAATATACACTATTAAGAGTATTGAATGACATTTGGCTATCTGTTGTCTCCGGGGACTCAGTCATTTTAATGCTTTTAGACTTGAGTGCTGCATTTGATACTGTTGATCATGGAATTCTATTGTCACATCTTGAACAGCGTGTGGACATCCGTGGAAGTGCCCTTAGTTGGTTTAAATATTTTCTTACTGTCAGGACCTTTTCTGTTGGTATTGGAGGCTCTGTCTCATCTGAAGCTCCTCTTACATGTGGCGTTCCCCAAGGTTCCATCTTGGTCCCAACTCTGTTTTCATTATGCAGTGGGTACGGAAAGTATTCAGACCCCCTTAAATTTTTCACTCTTTGTTATATTGCAGCCATTTGCTAAAATCATTTAAGTTAATTTTTTTACTCATTGATGTACACACAGCACCCCATATTGAGAGAAAAACACATAATTGTTGACATTTTTGCAGATTTATTAAAAAAGAAAAACTGAAATATCACATGGACCTAAGTATTCAGACCCTTTGCTCAGTATTTAGTAGAAGCACCCCCTCTAGGTTCGATTCTTAGGAGGCATGGAGTATCTTTTCATTTGTATGCAGATGACACTCAAATCTATCTGCCTTTGAAGCATACGGACAGGAAAGTCTTAGAAACCTTGATTGTTTGTCTAACTGATATAAGATCCTGGATGTCCTCAAATTTTCTAAACCTAAATGCAAGTAAAACGGAAGCAATCGTGTTTGGGCCCTCTGTGGGGATAGAAAAAAAACTATTGTTAATGCTCAAAATCTGCACTCCTTTATCAAACTGACTGTAAAAAATCTGGGAATTATTCTGGATTCCTCTATTTAAGTTTGATCAACATACAAACAGTAGTTAAGTCAATTTTTTTCCCATTTGAAACTTCTATCTAAAGTATAGTCTTTTCTGTCCCCCAAAGATCTTGAAAGAGTTACACATGCTCTAATTTTATATTGCTTGGATTATTATAATTCTTTATATGCTGGAATTTCACAGTCCTCTATTACAAGTCTTCAAATGGTTCAAAATGTTGCAGCCAGATTTTTAACTGGAGTCCGCAAACATCAACATATAACTTCCTATTTTCCGGTTGCAGTTCGTTATTGTCACAGGTTGCTACTGTGAGGAGCACGGAGCGAGGAACGAGGAGACCAGGAGTACAAAACAGAGGAGTTTAATAATTTTTTTTAGGGAATCACACGTAGCACAAGGAGTTGACAAACACAGTTCCAGACAAAGAGACTCAGAACAGGTTAGAACTAAATAGGGCAGATAACGAGGGGCAGACAGGTGAGGAGGATAACTAATAATGAGACATACCTGGAACAAATCAAACTACATTGGTACAGGAACAGGAAGGACCAAATAAGGAAAACAGGAGCATACATGTGACAGATCGCCCCCCTCCCGGACGGCGCATCAGGGAGGGGTGCGGGCGCCCTGGTGCAGGACTGGAACAGGGTGGAGACAAGGAGAGCCTCCAGGGTGGATCAGGGAGCCATGGAGGATCAGGGGACTCAGGAGGCCATGGCGGAGCAGACGGTTCAGGGAGCCATGGCGGATCAGGGGACTCAGGAGGCTATGGCGGATCATCCGTGGCCTTAGCTGGCTCGGCCACGGGTATATGCCCCCCCCCCAAAACATTGTCTTCGGGAAATCTGAGCCGACACTGGAGCGAGCTCTGGAAGGCACTTACGAGCAGCAGGCACTGGGGCTGGAACCGACACTGGGGCCTCATGAATGCATGGAGGGCTTGCCATATTAATGTTCGTTGGGCTTGCCATATTAACGGCCGGTGAACTAGAGTAGGCCGCGGACGGCGGGCTGGTTCTGGCTCGGGGCAGGACGCTCTCCAGACACCGGAGGATTCTTTCCCTTCAGCTCAGTCCCGTGGTGTCTGGGAGGTCCACGGGGCCATGGTAGTTGGCCACGAGCCAGAACAGAGAATTAATGGTGGCATCATCGAGAGCCGTAGCTGCGAGGAGCCTGCAGAACTCCCAGGAATACTCGACAAAGGGGAGGTCTGGAATTCTGTCACGGGATGCTACTGTGAGGAGCACGGAGCGAGGAACAAGGAGACCAGGAGTACAAAACAGAGGAGTTTAATTTTTAAAAAAATTTTCAGGTAATCACACATAGCACAATGAGTTAACAAACACAGCTCCAGACAAAGATACTCAGAACAGGCTAGAACTGAATATGGCAGATAACAAGGGGCAGACAGTTGAGGAGGATAACTAATAATGAGACACACCTGGAACAAATCAAACTAAATTGGGACAGGAAGGACCAAATAGGGAAAACAGGAACATATACGTGACAGTTATAGAGTTGATTTCAAAATATTGATGTTTGTTTCTTTAAATGGTCTTGCACCCTCATACTTGTCTGAACTTTTAAACATGAACACGTCAGGCACGTGTCTACTGTCCACAAATAGTTACTCTCTGGCCAAGCCTTGAACATGGTTGAAGTCAAGAAGAGATTGTGCATTCGCAGTTGTTGTTGAATATATATATTTATTGTCGCGGGGTGAATGAGAACACAGACTCGGTACTGATAGAAAGAGCCCCGGAGGGTGATTTATTTCCCACACACTGATCACACGTGCTTGGAGGAATGGTGCTCGGTGCCCGTCTCAACGTGGTGTTCGTGGGGTGAAGTGCAGTGGTGCAGATCCCTCTCCTGGGGTGCCGTCGGAGTCTGTGAATAAGGAGAAACAAGCATTGTTGCCTGGAGCTCCGGTGTGACTCCCTGCTGGTGTCTCTTCTCCTGGCTTTTAAGGTCAGCAGGAACGAGCTCCAGGTGCGCCACTCATCACGCACAGGTGTTGTGCTTCTGTGATCAGTGTGGCAGCGTCGTTTCCAGGGCGACGCTGATCTGGAACCGGGATACTCGGCACATCCCCCCCCCCTCAGGCATCGCCCTAGTCCTGTGGGAAAACACAACTCGTTGTGGGGGTATTACTGGGGTGGGGGCAACTTGGATTTCTGCTCGGGCCTGGGACGTACCAGAGTAGGTTGCACGAGGGTGACTGAACTGCCGGAATCCAAGAAGGCCTGTACTGGTTTCCCTTCTAGATTTACCATCCGGCTGGGGCCAGGGGAAAGTCAGTCCTGATGCAGGAAACACCCGGCCATCCAGGCTCGGGCTGTCGGTGCTGGGGGTTCCGTGGGCAATGGCTCATCCACAAAGTCGGGGACCGCCGGTCTGCTGCCTGGGGCAGCCGCTCCATCACCCTGCGGGGCGCCAGGCCCGCTCTCTCCCCTGCCTCGTGGGCGTTCGTCGTCGCCAGCTCGACCGCTTCTACCAGACTGTGAATGTCCTGGGGATTTTGCATACTGACCGGGCACCTCAGCGGGCAGGGCAGTGCCCGTAGCAGCCGACCGATGAGGACTTTCTCCGCTACCTGGTCAGCTGTAGGGGACCCCGCGAGAAGCCACAGGTGGGCCAATCGCGCAGCTTGCGCTCTCACGGTCTGCCGTTCATCATAGGGCCATTGATAGAATTGTTGCGTGGCCCCCATGGGAGACAGGCCCACCCAGGCTAGAATTTTGGCTTTGAGCTAATCATACTTTTCATTCCGGGGTGCCCGCAGGGCATAATAGGCCCGCTGTGCTTCTCTGGTGATGAAGAGGGCGATGATGCGAGCCCACTCTTCTGGGACCCATCCCTCCTGGGCCGCGATAACCTCAAACGTATGGAGGTATGCCTCGATGTTGTCGTTCTCTGTAAACCGGACGAGGTATTGGTGCGCTTTGACTGGCACTTCCAGGAGGGGTATGCGCCCCACCACACTGGCCTGCAGCTGTTCCACGACCCGGTCAGTATACTCCTGCCGGGCTGCCAGTCGTTCGGTAAACTGCTGCTGGCGGGCCGAGAGCTCAGTTAGTCGACGGATGACCTCTTCCATTTATCTGGGGAAGAGAGCGGTTCTCTTAGAAGAAGCACAGAGATCATTACAGCAACCTGGCGGTACAAGTCTGTCTCAATTCACATGTAATGCCCGCATTCTCCACCATATGTCGCGGGGTGAATGAGAACACAGACTCGGTACTGATAGCAAGAGCCCCGGAGGGTGATTTATTGCCCA
The DNA here is from genome assembly GCF_001515645.1 of Sinocyclocheilus grahami. Taxonomy (NCBI): domain Eukaryota; kingdom Metazoa; phylum Chordata; class Actinopteri; order Cypriniformes; family Cyprinidae; genus Sinocyclocheilus; species Sinocyclocheilus grahami. The sequence goes on from NW_015506531.1 coordinate 213,739, forward strand.
CACACTCGATGAGGACTTTCTCCGCTACCTGGTCAGCTGTAGGGGACCCCGCGAGAAGCCACAGGTGGGCCAATCGCGCAGCTTGTGCTCTCACGGTCTGCCGTTCATCATAGGGCCATTGATAGAATTGTTGCGTGGCCCCCATGGGAGACAGGCCCACCCAGGCTAGAATTTTGGCTTTGAGCTAATCATACTTTTCATTCCGGGGTGCCCGCAGGGCATAATAGGCCCGCTGTGCTTCTCTGGTGATGAAGAGGGCGATGATGCGAGCCCACTCTTCTGGGACCCATCCCTCCTGGGCCGCGATAACCTCAAACGTATGGAGGTATGCCTCGATGTTGTCGTTCTCTGTAAACCGGACGAGGTATTGGTGCGCTTTGACTGGCACTTCCAGGAGGGGTATGCGCCCCACCACACTGGCCTGCAGCTGTTCCACGACCCGGTCAGTATACTCCTGCCGGGCTGCCAGTCGTTCGGTAAACTGCTGCTGGCGGGCCGAGAGCTCAGTTAGTCGACGGATGACCTCTTCCATTTATCTGGGGAAGAGAGCGGTTCTCTTAGAAGAAGCACAGAGATCATTACAGCAACCTGGCGGTACAAGTCTGTCTCAATTCACATGTAATGCCCGCATTCTCCACCATATGTCGCGGGGTGAATGAGAACACAGACTCGGTACTGATAGCAAGAGCCCCGGAGGGTGATTTATTGCCCACACACTGATCACACGTGCTCGGAGGAATGGTGTTCGGTGCCCGACTCAACGTGGTGTTCGTGGGGTGAAGTGCCGTGGTGCAGATCCCTCTCCTGGGGTGCCATCAGAGTCTGTGAATAAGGAGAAACAAGCATTAATGTCACCTGGAGCTCCGGTGTGACTCCCCGCTGGTGTCTCTTCTCCTGGCTTTTAAGGCCAGCGGGAACGAGCTCCAGGTGTGCCACTCATCACGCACAGGTGTTGTGCTTCTGTGATCAGTGTGGCTGCGGCGTTTCCAGGGCGACGCTGATCTGGAACCGGGATACTCCCCACAATATATACACCTCTCCTGGGGTGCCATCAGAGTCTGTGAATAAGGAGAAACAAGCATTAATGTCACCTGGAGCTCCGGTGTGACTCCCCGCTGGTGTCTCTTCTCCTGGCTTTTAAGGCCAGCGGGAACGAGCTCCAGGTGTGCCACTCATCACGCACAGGTGTTGTGCTTCTGTGATCAGTGTGGCTGCGGCGTTTCCAGGGCGACGCTGATCTGGAACCGGGATACTCGCCACAATATATACATCATATTGTTTCTATTCTGGTTAAAACGCACACACATGAAGGACTGTGCATAAATATAATAAATCTATTGTACTGAGAGCTTTTCTTTCCATTGAATTATGCCCTCAGGGAATTTGTATGGTTTATGTGAGTTTATCTGTGGTTGCTTCAGAGTTCAGTGTAAAGGTGGGCTTAAGTGATTCCTGTGAGCTATAATGTGTGTTCATGCACCTGTAAATATTAGTGGCATCATATCATTTTGGAAATGTGTCCGTGTGTGCAATGAAGTTTCAAAGTGGTGTATAATTTGGTTCAAGCAGTGAGGTGTACAGAGAAAGGATGACATTTCAGAGTGTGTATGTGTGTTTGACAGTGTTGTTGCTTAGCACTTTGATCTCTTCACAGCTCCTTCAGAACTGTTGACTCATCCGCAGCACCTCAGACCTGCCTGTGCTGACCAAAGGAGGAGACATCATGATTGGTGCCCTCTTCTCTCTGCACGACACTGTGCTGGAATCTCACTCATCTTTTACTGCAGAGCCACATCCTACACAGAGCTCAGGGTCAGTAAGTCAATAGAGTCTTATCACAAACTATTACAATGCTGCATTTATGATTGAGACTTTGAAATTGAATGGTGAATTTTTTTTTTGCTTCTTATTAATGACATTTTAGACTGTAATTCTCTCTCTTAGTTAAGTATATTGCTGAGCACTTTGTAGATTATTTAACCATTTACTGTAGAAATGTGTTGAACATAAAAAAAACTAATATATTTAGTGAATATTTAATTTTCTTTGTCCTGAAAAGGTTTAATTTCCGAACCTTCAGATGGATGCAGACAATGATTTTTGCCATATTACACAAGACACAACACGCGCAGACAGAAGAGCACACGGCCCAAGCGAACTCGAGACCGCATGCTCCCACAACAAAACACAACATGGAGCATGAGTGTCCGAACCCCGACACCAAATCAAAACTGAATCTGAACAAGACATGAAACAAGCAACTCAGACAAGAGACATAAAAACACAACATGATGGGAGTGTCAGGGCTCTGTCACAAAACCATGAATAAACTAAACTGAAGTGACAGAACCTTGACACTACCCTCTCACCAAAGGAACCCTCACCTGGCATCCCTAATGAGGCACACCAAAACAAGACAGGAACATGACAACACAAGACCAACAGACAACTCAAGACAAGAAAATCAAAACACAGAGACAAATAAGTGAGGGAGGGAGGAGAGCCAAGCCAGTGACAAAGGAACAGCCCAGGAAGTCTATACAAGGGTCCAGGGAGGGGCAGGAGGGCTCAACCAGGGAGGCTCAGGCAGTTCAGGAGTCCTGGCAGTAGGCCAGAGTGGAGCCGGAGGGATGAACCAGCGAGGCTCCAGCCAAAGAGGAACCCAGGACCAGCGAGGCTCCAGCAGTTCAGGAGTCCTGGCTGAGGGTCAGGGTGGAGTTGGAGGGACGGAGCAGTGAGGCTCCAGAAGTTCAGGAGTCCTGGCTGAGGGCCAGGGTGGAGCTGGCTGGGCAGGCAGCAAGGGTGGTGCATGCATCAAGGACAGAACCGACGTCAAGCATGGAACTGGCAGGGCAAGGACCTTGAGCAGCTCTGGCAGGGCAAGAAGCTTTGGCAGAGCTGCTGGGCAAGGAACTTGGGTGGTGCCGGCAGGGCAAGGCAGAGGTGTTCACAGGTCTTTAACCTGGAGTCCTAGTCAAGTCTGAAGTCTTTGGTCTTGGTAATCTTATTCAGAATCCTCATGTATTGAAATCTTCCTATTTACGAAGGTCCGGTCACCTTGTAGCGTCTGCGTAGGATCGTGTACGATCGTTTGGGTTTATGGCTTAAGAGACCCCTTTTAGCCTTTGACATTTGCAACAAGGATGGAACTGGCAGGGCAAGGACCTTGAGCAGCTCTGGCAGGGCAAGAAGCTTTGGCAGAGCTGCTGGGCAAGGAACTTGGGTGGTGCCGGCAGGGCAAGGCAGAGGTGTTCACAGGTCTTTAACCTGGAGTCCTAGTCAAGTCTGAAGTCTTTGGTCACGAGTCCGAGTCGAGTCTCAAGTCATTTGATGGCTTGCTAAAAATAATCTTATTCAGAATCCTCATGTATTGAAATCTTCCTATTTACGAAGGTCCGGTCACCTTGTAGCGTCTGCGTAGGATCGTGTATGATCGTTTGGGTTTATGGCTTAAGAGACCCCTTTTAGCCTTTGACATTTGCATATAAATTACAGTCCTGGCCACAGATTCTACATTTATATGGGTGCTAAATTGTCAAATGGTTCCCCCCACTATCAAGGAGATGCTAAGCAGTCTACCACTATCATCTCCCCATCTGACTTCAAACAGTTTCCAAAGAGAAGTAAATGACCCCCGGGGTCAGGAGCCAATGGGCCTGGCTGACCTGCAAAACTACACCATACACACAATACACAATACACACACATACAGACCTTTTCTTTATTTAGACAATAAGTAATCAGTTACTATTGTATCTGGTAAATGCATGTGTTGTTTGTATGTTTCCCTATTGTATTAGCCTAGTTACAACTCTTTATTTGTATTAGTTAGACTCTCAATGCTTATGTTTAGGCATATGAGTGTATCTCTGCTTTAAAATCTTCTAGATGTTTCGTTCTTGGTATCAAAATGATCTGCTCTTTATTCCCCAAACAATGATGTACACTATGTGATCGTGAAATCATACTATTCATACCATATTTTGGGTAAATCTGCACCAATCCTCCAGACCGGCCATAAACATGCAAATGGACCATAAAGGGAGACAAACAAAACTTCTCCCACTCAAAAATTCACGCCTGGTATTGGCTATTCCACCCAAAAGGTGGGTGTGGATAGGAACTCTCAAAAGTAATTTGCTCGCACTGATCTTTGCTCAGAAAACCTCTTCTTTTGAGACGACACTATCCAAGACTCATCAAGACTCTCCTCTTGAGTTTTTTTTCCCGGCAGTTTTTATCTTTAAGTAACTTCGATTCGCTGTGGACTTTCCTATCTTCAGAAGAACCAGAGGAAAACCTCTAGCTCACTCCTAAAGAACTCATCAAGAACATCTGTGTCTACCGCATCAGGACTCTTCTTTCAGCAACAAAGCCAATGCAAGTAACCGTTTACAACTATTTAGATGCGTGTTTAAGTTTCAGCCCCATTTAAGGTGATTTTTGATTCTTTGATGATTCTCATTAGGTTGTGGTTAATTGATGTGAAATACTGCCATTCTTTTGCTCTTCTCTCTCTTTTCCTTACTTTGCTTCATTCTGTATATATGTGTTTTGCTTAGTTAGTTATATGTTAGATATAGTTTCATTTATTAAATCCCTTATATTCACAATTGATTGTCTCTGTGTGCTGCTCACAATTCGAAGTCACTGAAAGTTTGATCCCTTGCTACATGCTACAAGTTAATGCTAGTACTGTATGCAGGAAAGTTATTCTTTCTTGGCCAGGAAAATAATCTTTCCTTGAATTGATAAATGATTATATTGTCTGCTCAGTGGACGGACAGATCAAATAATTGCAATATTAATTCTTCTACAGTTAATTCTAAGATATGATCTAAATATTTATTATTAATCATAACCAGTTATAATTAGTCATAAATATTTCCCTTTTGAGCTGATTTACTACAGATTTTGTGGAGAACACGGCGACATTCAAACTTTGTTTGTGAGCAAACTCAGTATCAATGTATTTGTTTTTATATTATGCATGCTTAGAGTGAGACAAGTCGCAGCGCGAACTCACTCTTTTGATTGGATGGTTCAAAGCCACCTCCAGTACTGTATTTTAACAGCCTCTATTTGTCTAACATTTATTCACTGTTAATTGTTAAAGTAAACTGCAGTTCATAATATTAAAATTGTTCTCTAAAGATGAAGAAATCTCTTTACAGTACATTTTAATATTATCAAAATCGCCTGTTGGGACGAAGAAATCTTCCTGCATTGCGATAAAGATTTATTTGAGCGATGTTCCTCTTATCATCTTTTAAAAGCCTTATCTGATTGTATCGCTAAATTGAAGTCATTGTGTATTCCAATTTCATTCAACTACGATCTCACTCCCTTAGGTTTAACCATTAGAGTAGCTATCTAATGCGTGCCTAGTGCAGATCTGATCATAAGAACATTGCGAGCCAGTAAACTGATTGGAATGTAAATGGGAGCTTTTAAAACCTTGATCAAGTGCAATTTGTATAACAACAGTGAAGAAACACTGTTGTTCATAATTTTTATTTGTGTACTGGCGGCGAAGAAATCCTGCCACACGTTAAGTTGCACAGACTGTAAAAATCTGTTGGGATTTGAGTCACATTGTTCTTGTGATAGCTGCAGTAAATTCCGTTAGAATGAGAGTAGTCTCACACTAAACGCTATCAGTTTTAAGCACGATTGGAGTTAAGGCACAGTACCTTAAACTAACGCTAGAGGGTGTTGTGGATTTTTCTTGGGTGCGGCCAATGAAGTGGAGGAGCTTCAGAAGTAGAGTTCCAGATGTCAAAATAAGACTTTATTTAACAAAGAAATAAAGCCGGGAAGACAGTCACAGCATTCCAAATCATTCCGAAGTCTTGTTTTTTAATGGTGGAATGTGGTCCAATCAGCCATTTTTTAAAAAGGCTTTTATTTCATTGGTTGGTAGTGTGGTCATACGAGATGTGTGTCAAATTTATCTACTTGCTTTTGTTTTGCCACCTTCCATTGGTTGGTAGTGTGGTCATACGAGATGTGTGCGTCACATCCATCCACCTGCTCCTGATAATATTAGATTATTTCATGTTTACATCTACTGTCTACTGAAAGGTCCATTGTCTAATGAAAGAAAAGACCATTATACGTGTTCCTAATAATATTACATTATTTCAAGTTCACAGGTGTACTTTCTAATGAAAGGTTCACTGTCTAATGAAAAGACTATTATTCGTTCTATGACATCCAGGGTTAACATAATTCAGCATATTAATTTATATATTGATTACTTTCATTTTCACATAATACTTCAATAAAATTACACAATAAGGGCAGGCTGTTTAAGTATCTAACACTTCTTGAACTCCTCCTCTAACTTCCTGATTTCACCTTGTGTGGGCTCACCCACTCCCCCTTGTGGACATTCTCAGCTAGGTCGACTTTGTACTCCAATAAGTTTTATTTTAATTTCCCTTCTGCTTCTTTAGTCATTATCATTCTCGCCATTCCAGTTACCTGCCATTTTATTTTTATTTTTGTATTATTTTTGTTTTTAATTTATTATCTTTTATACTTTTTATAATTTTATTTTGTTTTGTTCCTTTTTTTATTTAATCAGGTTTCTCTCCCCATCTTCTCTCTCACTTTACAACTCACTTATTTAAATTTAGTTTAAACAGTGTTTGAATTTAAATTTAAATGTAATTTCTGTATTCTAGCTATTTGTGTTTACCTATAGGTAGCACTCCCGCTAGTGCTTAGTTGGTGAGGCGACAGTTGCCTTTACGGTGGATCACAGTGAGATGCCACGGGATCCCGACTGGATACCTCAATCCATCACTAAGCCTAGCCCATAGAATACTGACCCATCCAGCTAGCGAAACCCCAAAATCAGGTTTCTCCTCAATCTGTAAGGTAATTAGCCTGCTCCTGCTATCCAAGCAAGGCTGACACACTAGATGTTATGACCCAGCAGCGCCCTCTACTCGGTAGGCCCTGTCATAACCTTTAACAGCAGTGAAATGCTTAAACCTGCTCTCTTCTCTATCTCTATCTGTGTTTTGATTTGTTGGTTTGTTTGTTTTTCATTTTGTTTGGTACTTATGACTAAGCATTAGATCTGACCCCAACGCCCACTCAGAATCCCCTCAACATGAACCTCCCAACCAGATCACTGCTAATCCACTGTCAACCACAGAACCAGATATCCCAGCACCAAGTGGTGACATCACTCAACCACCTCAGCTGACTGTGGAACCACCAGAACCAGCCAACATCCCACAATACGCCTCCAACCAGGACAGCAAAGTACCCGAAAGCGCGGTTTTGGTGGTCTGCCTCCCTGACGAGCCACACAAGACCAGCTCTGACTGCTTGCCAGTCACCACACAAGCCCCAGTGCCGAGACTTCTAGGGAACCTAATCGAAAATTGGGGTGGCCAAAAAACTCTACCTGGCCATCACATTGGAAAATGAGGTGAGACTGGAGGCCCTGGTAGACACTGGAGCTGACCTCACTTTAATGTCAAGCCAACTTTTTGACAGACTTCAAAGTGAAGCCAAGAGAGAGAATCGAACTCTTCAGTATCAGAGGTGTGTGCTGAATGTGCAATCCTACAGTCAAAATGAGGTCCAACTTGAACAGGTAGCTCCAATTCACCTGACCATCGGCCCTATGAGCTTAGTGCACACTGTGTACATTTCTTCATTGGACACATACCCTCTCCTCCTTGGCAAAGACCTGCTAGACCGCTTTGAGCCATTGTTAGATTTTAAACAACTGAAAATCTGGGCTCAAGTGCGAGAACCTCTGCCTCCTCAGTCACCAAGATCACCCCAGACAGACTGCCAGGTCACAAAGGTCACGGAAAATCTCGCCGCCAGCCGCGGGAATGTCTCGGCCCAAGAGTGAGGTTCAAGGTCGCTGCTCTGTACTTTCCAGCTAGCCAAAGACTCTGACTCATATGGCCCCCAGGTTAAGGGGGGCTTACAACTGAATGATGTCACAACAACAGACCCCATACTAGCACTGTGGGCAGACAATTCAGCCATCAGCCTCTCACTTTTCAATGCTCTCAAACAGCACATAACGAATATTACTTTTGCTAACGAGCGCACATGATTCCCTTTGAATCCCTGCCCGTCAACTATGGTGACTGCCAAGGGAACCTGTGCCCTGAACTTGAGGTGGAATGACAGGTGTCTAACCCATTACTTCCTGGTTCTTCCAGACGCACCGCATGATGTCTACATCGGAGCGGACATTTTGATTCGCCTCAGGGCTCATGTGGACATGATCAATGAGGTGATATGGGCTCCAATGACCTCACAGTCACCCACGGTTCCTGTCAACCATGAGAACCTCCCGTCAGGCCAAACCATCCCTGAGGCCTGGACGCTAATCAATGAAAAAGAGACTGTAGTACCAGCTTACACCAAAGGGGTCGCTGTTCGACTCAACCTGCGAAGCGGCCAAGCTCTCAGCCACACCCTAGGCTTCTTCCAACCTTCACCTGAATGTGGGGAACTGGGCCTCACTTTGGAAGCCACACCCCTCGTTGAACATCTTGTTCAATAACTGCACGGCAACGGATGTCAGAGTGCCCAAGGTGTACCGTCTGGGTTGGCTAGTGAGTTATGACTTCCATGACTTTGAACTAATTCTACCAATAATTGGACCCATCTCAGAT
>NW_015506531.1:222460-230367 GCF_001515645.1 Sinocyclocheilus grahami
TCAGGCCAAACCATCCCTGAGGCCTGCACGCTAATCAATGAAAAAGAGACTGTAGTACCAGCTTACACCAAAGGGGTCGCTGTTCGACTCAACCTGTGAAGCGGCCAAGCTCTCAGCCACACCCTAGGCTTCTTCCAACCTTCACCTGAATGTGGGGAACTGGGCCTCACTTTGGAAGCCACACCCCTCGTTGAACATCTTGTTCAATAACTGCACGGCAACGGATGTCAGAGTGCCCAAGGTGTACCGTCTGGGTTGGCTAGTGAGTTATGACTTCCATGACTTTGAACTAATTCTACCAATAATTGGACCCATCTCAGATTCAATGATTCCAGAAGGAAGCTCAGGCCACACAGTGTCAACAGCACCCTTCAAGATCATCACCATAACCTCAGTCATGCCAGTGGTTAAGGAGCAGGTGTGTAGAACAGAGCTAACAGAAGACCAACACTTTGCCGTGTATACAGTCTCTAACCACTCCACCTGCATGAAGGACAGTGTGACCGCACCTCTGACTGCCCACGGCACAGAGGAAGTAATGACAGAAGAGCCATATCCAGGTTTTGAGACACAAGTCCAGCAAATTCTGAAAGATGCTGATGCCATACAGGAGGATTCAGACCACCACAAACTCCGTCCAGTCCTGTACAAATACAAGGTATCATTTGCCAAGGACTATTTAGATTGTGGCCTCACTAAACTCCATGTTGTGCGTGTCCCAACGCACCCAAAGGCTCCACCCACTTTTGTCAAGCAATACAAGATCCCCCTTGAATCGTACGAACCCGTACAGGAGATCATCAACTCTGTGCTTGAGAAGGGTGTCATTTGTCCGTGTAACAGCACCTACTCTGCCCCCATCTGGCCTGTCCTCAAATCAAACGGCAAGTGGTGGCTGACCATCGACTATAGGAAACTGAACCAACAGGTGCCATTGTCACGATGGCTTATGACCCAGCTGGAACAGGAGATACCAAGAATCAGAGGAGCCACAACCTTCTCCACTCTTGATGCGGCCTCAGGATTTTGGACTATAACAGTGCATCCAGATGACCAACACAAGCTGGCTTTCACCTTTTGCAATCAGCAGTACACCTTCACCAGGTGCCCATTCGGCTATGCCAACTCACCAGCCGAATTTAACATCTTCCTCAACAAAGTGTGGGAACTCATTCTATGTTGATGACCTTCTGATGAAACACAGGACGGTGACTGATCACCTGAAAGAAACTGACCACGTTTTGCACCAACTGACCGCCGCCGGCGCCAAGATTGCCCTCCACAAAGGACAATGGTGCAAAACCAAGGTCAACTACGTGGGCCTACTCATCGGACCACGGGGTATTGAGCCACAAACCAGCCGCATCCAGGCCATTCAGGACATTAAACCACCTGCCAATGTCCCAGAACTCAGAAGTTTTCTAGGCGTGTGCAACTATTCAAGGCAGTTCATTGAGAACTATTCGGAAAGTGCACGCCCTCTCAGTGCCCTTCTGAAAAAGGACTGCCCCTTCATCTGGACAGATGATCAGCAAAATGCCATGAATGAGCTGAAACGACATCTGTGCATTGCTCCATGTCTGGCGTACCCAGACCCACAGAAGGAGTTCTACTTGGACGCTGGATTCTCCAGCCACTGCCTCAGCGCTGGTATATACCAACGGCATGACCAGGACAAAAGAGTGGTCGCATATGCCAGCAAGACTCTTCTTCCCCCAGAGTGCAAATACTCAGACTGTGAGAAAGCCCTGCTCTGTACTGTATGGGCCATCCAGAGATTCTCCAACTACATCGGAGCACAGAAAGTGATCATAGAAACTTGTCACCAGCCTGTCACATTCCTCAACAGCCAGCCCATTCTTGTCTAATACAGGCTTCTAGTTGCTCAACTGTCTTAGGTCTTCTTTGTCGCATCTTCCTCTTTATGATGCGCCAAATGTTTTCTATGGGTGAAAGATCTGGACTGCAGGCTGGCCATTTCAGTACCTGGATCCTTCTTCTATGCAGCCATGATGTTGTAATTGATGTACACGGCGAGTTATGGTCTCCACCAAGCCACCCAACCACCCTTAACGTGGCAGCCATAACCCGCAACAAACACACTCAACCCACCATATTGCCCACCTCACAGCTGCTTATGCTGGCTCCTCAAATCTCCACAAATGACATTGCTGACATGCAAGCCTCTGACTCCTCCATCAAAACTATTCTTCACCACCTCTCTAACCCCTCCAGCCACCCCATCACACCAGATGAACTTGCTGCTGCCCCAAGCCTCAAATGGCTATACCACGTAACACACATGCTGCGTGTGATAGACAACATTCTGTTTTATGCCCCTGATGACCTCACTGCACCAAGGCTTGTGGTGCCACACTGCCAAAGGGGGGTGATGCTGATGAGTGCTCACGACGCACCATGTGCGGGACACCACGGCACAAGAGCCACTTATGACACTAAAACAAGTGGCATACTGGCCCGGCATGCAGCAAGATGTGGCAGAGTACGTGAAAGGATGCCTTGTTTGCTGCCAATTCCAATCGGCGAACCCAAACCACAGAGGCCCACTGCAGCGCAGAGGAGTCACATTTCCTTGGTCAGACCTTCAAATTGACTGATGCACTGATCTTTGCTCAGAAAACCTTTTTTGAGACGACACTATCCAAGACTCCTCAAGACTCTCCTCTTGAGTTTGATTTTCCGGCAGTTTTTATCTTCAAGTAACTTTGATTCGCTGTGGACTTTCCTATCTTCAGAAGAACCAGAGGAAAACCTCTAGCTCACTCCTAAAGAACTCATCAAGAACCTCCGTGGCTACCGCATCAGGACTCTTGTTTCAGCAACGAAGCCAATGCAAGTAACCGTTTACAACTATTTAGATGCGTGTTTAAGTTGCAGCCCTTTTTAAGGTGATTTTTTATTCTTTGATGATACTCATTAGGTTGTGGTTAATTGATGTGAAATACTGCCATTCTTTTACTCTTCTCTCTCTTTTCCTTACTTTGCTTCATTCTGTATATATGTGTTTTGCTTAGTTAGTTATATGTTAGATATAGTTTCATTTATTAAATCCCTTATATTCACAATTGATTGTCTCTGTGTGCTGCTCACAATTCGAAGTCACTGAATGTTTGATCCCTTGCTACATGCTAAGTTAATGCTAGTTCTGTATGCAGGAAAGTTATTCTTCCTTGGCCAGGAAAATAATCTTTCCTTGAATTGATAAATTATTATATTACCTGCTCAGTGGACGGACACAGTTAATTCTAACATCTAATCTAAATATTTATTATTAATCATAACCAGTTATAATTAGTCATAAATATTTCCCTTTTGAGCTGATTTACTACAAAGCTGTCTAGTGTTGTCACGGTACCAAAATTTCAGTATTCGGTACCGATACCAGTGAAAATCCACGGTTCTCGGTACCAATTTCGGTACCAAAGCAAAACACAAAAACATGCTAATTGAACAACATTTTTATTAATAACGTTAAACAAAAATTAAATGTACAAAACCAATGCCATTCTTTAAACTTATTTAAAATTGTTTAAAGTTTTTCCATAAGTAATAAAAGTATGAAAAAAGTAAACAAGTTTCACCCAAAAGTTTAGTCATAGTTCTGATGCCGCTGAAAAACATCTGTAAATTGTTGTCTGTTTTAGGGTTTGCTGGTGTGTTTCAGGATCTTCCTCAGTCTGCAGCTGTAAAAGGAAAATATTATATACTTCAGTAAAGCAATGGTCATAAATATTTCCCTTTTGAGCTGATTTACTACAAACTTGACGAAGACAGAGGAGGCGAGAAACTGCTGGGTCCATAGTGTGGTCTAGCTTTCTGTAACAATTAGTCCACAGGAGTTGAGTTGTGATGAAAACCAAAATCCAAACAAAAGAAGACTTGACTTGAAACAGACTTGACTTGGCATGGCATGAACAGACTTGACCAGAGACAGACTTAGCATAAACAGCTACACAACTGACCAACAGCAGGTTACACAATTCAAAGCTAGAAAAAAGAACAAAGGCAAAGGACTATTCATACCAAACAATACAGGTCACATGACATGAACCAACCAATGAGAAACAAGACACATGACTAGGACAACCAATCAGAACTTGACACATTGAACAGAGGAACCAATAGCAGGATTACAACAGGGCAAGGGAAGTGTAACACTAACAGCATAAATCAAATTACAAAATAAAAAACATGAAAACAAGAACACCCAAAACAGACCTTACAACTTGCAAGTCACTGATAAATCCCAACCACTAAAGGCCCGATATACTTCAGCAAAATAAAATAATTAACTGGTGTGATATAATTTCAAACAAAATAATTCCAAAATGAAGTTGGTTTGGAGTTAATTTCAGGAGTTCAAAACAGCTTGCCAAAGTAAAGTTTCAGGAAAAGTTTGCTCTGGCTGGTAAGCACTTTGTATGTAATAGGTAGCTGTGCTCTGGTGTTCCTCCTTGATGTGGAAATTTTCTCCAATTAATTTCTTCTGTTCAGTCCTCCGAGGGCAGATGCTAGTAAAAACATGAACTCACTGGAATGCAAGTTGTAATTCTAATTGAAGGCAACACTATTGCCGTTTTCATGTTTAATACTGTAAAGCAGCTTGTTTTAAAGCAATCTGGTATAAAGTGCCATAGAAGCTAAATAAATATATGACAAGACTTGACTGGAATGCTGAATTGCAGAGTTTGTTCAAACATATTGTATCTACATCGCCATGATAAGATGCTTTCTTAATCACTGTTTTCTCACCACTGACATTTTTATTTTGTTATTAAAGGCAAGGCATCTTTATTTCTAAAGCACATTTAAAACAGCAGCTGCTGACCAAAGTGCTGCACAATCTAAGAACAATAAGCAATAAAACACACAACCTAACAAAAAAAGAATACAGTAAAATACATGAAAACACACTGATTTAATAAAATTAAACTTATCCAAAAGCCAAAGAAAAAAGATGTGTCTTCAGTGTAGATTTAAAACTAGCAACATTGGAAGACAGCCTAATGTGTACCGGCAAATCATTCGACAGTCGTGGAGCAGCAACCAAAAGGCACAATCTCCTTTTACCTTCAGATGAGTCCGTGGCACAGTCAACATGAAACTATTTGAAGACCTTAAAAGTCTAAACATTTCCAGTGGAGAAAAAGATCCGTAATGTATTGTGGAGCCTGACCATTTAACCCCTTATACACATACAATAAAACCTTAAATTTAACACAGTATTCGACCGGCAACCAATGAAGTGAAGCCAAAACAGGCAAAATATGTTCCCTCTTTCTAGTTCCAGTAAGTAGCCTGGTGGCAGCGTTCTGTACCAATTGAATGCGGGATAAAGAAGACTTGGCCACGCCAAGATAAGCATGGATCACTGTCTCCAAGTCTTTTACTGATAAAAACGTTTTCAATTTCGCAATATGATAAAAGCTATTCTTCAATACTGTATTAATTTGTTTGTCAAATTTAAGGCCATTATCAAAAATCACTCCCAAATTGTTCACATGTGCATGCAAATTCACAGATAAAGGTTCCAGATGCGTATATATTTGTATATTAGAAACTGGTGGTCCAAAAACTACAATTTCGGTTTTATAATAATTTAGTCTTAGAAAATTGGCTGCCAACCAGCATCTTACCTCGGCAAGACACTTTAATAAAGAGCGTTTATCATAATTATCCTCGTGTTTCAAAGGGAGGTATACCCAGTGGCGAAATGTAACATTATATTTGTCCACTAGGTGGTGGTGTTCCGTGGTTTTGCCTCTCTTTCAGAGCAAGCAGTACAGGTGTGGAGTGTTACCTGTGATTGGCGTTTGGGTTTAAAAGACCAGAGAGCAGTGTGTTGTGGACTGGTTCAGAGAGCAGTGTGTTCTGGACTGGGCCGGGCCACCATTCAGCTTCCCTCTCCAGCCCTGGATTGTTTTCTTTTTGTCGGTTTATTATACTTAATTTTTGTATTATTTGATTTATTCTTGATGAAATGTTTATTTGTTAAACTTAGTCTTCTGTGTGGCCTCCCCTTTTGGTAATGTTACTTCACTCAGAGCCAGGTGTTTGTAACAAATAATACTACTTTACAGTACTTACATATTTTTGGGAGTATCTGTACTTTACGAGAGTTTTTATATTTCAGGCAGCTTTTAATTTTACTCCTACATTTTCCTAATTAAAATGTATACTTTTACTCCAATACATTTCCCCAAAGCATATTCGTTACTTACTACAAAATAAAGTCAGAAGAACACCGACTGCAAGAAAGCAGGTTTGACGAATCAGTGCTCGCACAACCGTGGATGATTTAATTTTCCACTCAAGTCGAGGCTGGGGTGTGCGATATACAGTAGGACTATATCTGCAATAATATGGTAAGTGTTTTAATGAAGTGTGATCTGACATTATCAAGGATGTCACCCAATCACACACGGAGAGTGCACGTGATTTATTAGTCTATTAAAACTCAAAATTCAAGGCATTCTAAATTGTAGAAGGCAAAAATTCTTCTGTATGCTTTTTATATTTATATAATTTAATAAAGTTAACTTAATATCACACAGAGTACCATTTTTCTGCAGATATCAGCATAACAAATTTAATAATCATGTTATATAAGTTCAGTAAAGTTAGCAAGTGACTTACATTTTAGACATAATATTGCTTTTCAACGTTTTATGTTAAAAACAAAACCTTATTTATCCATCTGTAACTGCAGATTAAATGCATCCATGTCCCCTCTGAGATACATTAAACTTTGTAAATCCATCTAACTGCTATTTCAGATGGAGATTCCAGAAATGTTTTCTTATGTTGGAATGAAAGACCCTATAATGAATGAGTAGGACTAGGATGAAGTGCTTCTTATTCTTACCTAAAAAATACAAAATGGAAAAAGGAGTTAAAACTGAACACAATCTTGCTACTCAAGCTGTATATGAACATTTATATTTATATATACATATCATTTCAACTTTTTTTTTCATGTTTTTAAATCACTTCAAATATCAGTAGTCAACATTTTATGTTAAAAACAAAACCTTATTTATCCATCTGTAAATGCAGATTAAATGCATCCATGTCCCCTCTGAGATACATTAAACTTTGTGAATACATCTAACTGCTATTTCAGATGGAGATTCCAGAAATGTTTTCTTATGTTGGAATGAAAGACACTATAATTCCGAGATGAAGTGCTTCTTATTCTTGCCCAAAAATACAAAATGGAAGAAAGACTTAAAACTGAACACAATCTTGCTACTCAAGCTGTGTATTAACATGTTTTATGTATATATTTATTTGCTTCTTTTCCATTTTGCATTTACTTGTACTTTTACTTTTAATACTTAAGTATGTTTAAGATTTAAAAAATACTTTTTGTACTTAAGTACAATAAATATCACATACTTTAACACTATTACTCAAGTAATATTCTAAATGGTGACTTCAAGTTCTACCAAAGTAATTTTCTGGTAAGATATCTGTACTTTTACTTAAGTATGGCTTTCAGGTACTTTATACACCACTGGGTATACCTGTGTACAGGGCCGCTGTTGGCCAAATGGGTGCCCTAAGCAGAATAGTATTGTTGTGCGACCTCCCTCCAAAAAAACAACAACAACAAAAAATCTACTATAAGGGGTCAAAGTAGAACTTTAATAAAATATAAAAGTAAATTAATTAATTGTAATTAAACTGTATTATTTATAAATTACAATTGTAGCTCTAGACAGTTAACTATGGCTATGATTTTATTAGTGCAGTTCTCTAATTGATTTTATGGTCTCAAGCATTCAGAAATGTAAAATTAAGCAGTTTTACTTCGATAACCATGGTTAATTTTGGTAAGAGTTGTGATGTCCACATGTTTTTGTTGAAGAAATTAAAGAGGCTGT
>NW_015506531.1:230377-231421 GCF_001515645.1 Sinocyclocheilus grahami
TTAAAGAGGCTGTAGCATTTCTATCGCAAAAAGGTGGCCAAAAATTAAGTGGATATTTGATTTAAATGTTTGGTCAATATTAAACATGGATTTGATTGTCCTGTAAGTGTAACAACAGCAATTATCAGGCCTTTGGTGCCCTTTGCAGCCATTTACAATGTAAATGGGTTATTCAATGAAACCATATGATTATTATTAATTAACCAATCGCCTCATTGTTTTTAAAGGGGTCATATGATGCTTTTTTATAAATCATTATTTGGTGTAACAGAATATGTTGACATGCTTTAATGTTCAAAAAACACATTATTTTTCAAATATTGTACATTATTGTAAGTCCTCTATGCCCCGCCTCTCTCAAACGCTTCGTTTTCTACAAATTCCCTCCTTCCGACAAGCGCAGTCTGCTCTGATTGGCCAGCTGACCCAGTGCATTGTGATTGGCCGAACACCGCAAGCACTCATCGGACATGTAATGCCCCTTGCCATAATCGCGAGCTTCATCTTTCAAAATAAATGTAAAGACAGAGCCTGAAAGGGGAACAGAGTCTCGTGACAGACACAGTGATGAATATGTGTTTGCAGTACACAAGCCACGGTTAAGACAGCTGACTCCACTGTGATGTGTCTCGCTCTCTCTCTCTCTCTCTCTCACGCTCTCTCGCGCTCTCTCTCTCTCTCTCTCTCTCTCACTCGCGCGCTCGCACACACGCACACACACACACAATGTGCAAAACTCCGCATTTGAACAGTCAATAGCAAATACTTGAACTAATAACAAAACAGTAGCTGATTCAGAAGCGCCAGATTGTCATAGCAAAGTCAGAATTACCTCCTTTCCTAGGTTCACGAAACGGTCATCCATAAAATGCATTGCTGTTCTGTTGTAAGTAATCTTAAAAATTCCTAAATGCATCTACTTTCGGAAGGCCAAAAGTGCTTTTGCTTTCGCCTAGAAATGCACAACGTCTCCCTGACATGGCTGCTTCAACACTAACTGCGGTTACTGAAACCACGCCTTCTTTCTTTGCGTGAACATTTGGG
>NW_015506531.1:231879-232362 GCF_001515645.1 Sinocyclocheilus grahami
GTCTTTGCAACTTCAGGGATCTTATCTACGCACAATCAGCTTGTAACACTCCAAAAAGAAAGGAAAACTTGAAATTTCATCATATGACCCCTTTAATATAATACATTTTAAGTCATGGAATCTAGAATATTAAGTCAGATGCGTTGTTGGTGGTGGTGAAATTATTACCGAAATTAAAACACGTTACGTCAACAGTCAAAAAAGTTTCACAGGATTATGAACGTAGTTACCTGAAAGTGATGCACGGGCTTCATATCAGGCTTTTTTATTTTAATTTTCTCTGCGCCGGACTGCGCTGATGTTTTTTCGCTGATATAGTCTAGTTGTCCATTAATTATGATGATCATTTGTATTCAGCCGCAAACATGAGGTGAGAGCGGGTGCAAATGCGGGAATGGTGCATCACGTGTGCTTATACTGCCTACTGCAAATTATATATTTTATATATATATATATATATATATATATATATATATATGTTCA
>NW_015506531.1:240703-243493 GCF_001515645.1 Sinocyclocheilus grahami
ATATATTTTATATATATATATATATATATATATATATATATATATGTTCATGCTTAGATTTGTAGTTATGTATAGGCATATATTAATATTAATATATAATGAAAGGTTTTTTTTTTTGCGCAACTGGGATGGTGCCCCCCCTGGGAGTTGGTGCCCTACGCAAACTGTGTACTCTGCGTACAGGGAGCGGTGGTACTGCCTGTGTATCATCGGCAAAAAAATGGTAAGGAATATTATGTTTTTGAAAAATCAAACCCAAAGGGAGAAGATAGAGAGAAAACAAAATTGGGCCCAAAATTGATCCTTGAGGTACACCACAAGTTAATGGTGCAGATGAAGAAGAAATATTACCAACCTCCACTGAAAATGTTCTATCACAGAGATAGGATTTAAACCAATTCAATGCAGTACCTTGAATTCCTATACAATTTCTCAATCTTTCAAGTAAGATAGCATGGTCAATGGTGTTGAAAGCAGCACTGAGATCCAGAAGCACCAAAACTGTAGAGTTACCTGAATCCATAGCTAACAAAAGATCATTCAAGACCTTCAGCAAAGCTGACTCTGTACTATAATGTTGTCTAAAGCCCTTAAACTTATTCTTATCTAACAGGTTATCCTCACTTAAAAATAGTCAGTTGATGGAAGACAACCTTTTCCATTATTTTCAACAAAAATGGTAATTTTGAAATGGGGCGATAGTTATCCAATATATAATGACCTAAAGTGACTTTTTTTCGAAGAGGATTCACTACTGCATGTTTCAGACTTGGTGGAACAGTGCCTTGAACTAGGCTACTATTTATTATTGTTAAAACAAAAGGTTCAACAACATCCAGCACTTCCACAGAAAGACGGGGAGGCACCACATCCAACGAGCAGGAGGAAAGCTTTATTTTATGGAAAACGTCCACAAGAAAGAAAGAAGAATTGGGCTCAAACTCGGTTAAATAGACTGAACATTGGTCTATGAAAGTAGAATTGTGTGAAGTGTGACGTGACATGTGGCCAAGTATGGTGACCCATACTTGGAATTAGTGCTCTGCATTTACCCATCCAAAGTGCACACACACACACCGTGAACACACACCCGGAGCAGTGGGCAGCCATTTATGCTGCGCCGCCCGGGGAGCAGTTGGGGGTTCGGTGCCTTGCTCAAGGGCACCTCAGTCATGGTGAAGGTGGGAGAGAGCGCTGTACATTCACTCCCCCCACCTACAATCCCTGCTGGTACGAGACTCCCACAACCTTTGGGTTACGAGTCCGACTCTCTTACCATTATGCCACGACTTCCCCTGAATTCACATCAACTTTGGTAATGCAAGATCGAATAGTATTAATTTTATCAACAAAAAACTTCAAAACATTTTCACCAATTGCGGGTGTAGAATCAGGAAAAGAAAGCATAGTGGGATTTAAAACATTATGTATTGTACTAAACAGAGTATTTGGGCTGTGTCCATGCTTTGCGATCAAGTTAGAAAAATATTTACCCTAGCAGCCTTAAGCTAGGAGATATGACTAAGCAGTTGTCACTTGTTAAAAGGAATGCTGTAGCAGGGTCATAAAACCTAGGGGGGGTCTGTTAGCTAGGCTAGAAGGGACACATCAAACACCTCAAGGTACATAAACAGAGACACTAGGAAGTGTTTTTAGTCTTCTCAGGGGCCTTTAGCATAATGCATGGTAACTGTAATTTATGTAATAGGCCAGGTACTGAGGGGTAAGGAGGGGTATAGCACAGACAGGAATTAGGGCTACTAATAACCTGTACGGCTCATTAAGGATACAACAGTTGCTAGAATTGCTATAATCCTATACCGGGAGGGAAGATGGTGATTGTCAAACAAACTAAAAAAAGGTAAAAGTAAAACGAAAAGGTCCTGATAGCTGTAGGGAACTAAAAGGAAAAATAAATAAATTGATTTAATTAAATCTCAGATTTAATTAAAATCAACTTAGCTGACTTAGTACATTCAAGCTAAACGAAGGTAAATTAATGAAATAAAATCAAAGAGAAGTAGAATAAAGTAAAAATTAAAATAACACAAATAAAACCAAAGTATGTGGGGAGGGACCGACCTAATTGAATCCAAACAGAATGTGATAACACAAACAGGAAGTGAAACCAGGAGTGAGGAGTAGAAAGAGGAGTGGTATGAAAGTTACACTTTACACTCACTATCTAAGTGTTAAGGCAAGGCAAGGCAATTTTATTTATATAGCACATTTCGTACTACATAAATTGACATAAAAGAAAGTAAAATAATCATAAAAAAAATAATCATAAGAATAAAACAAGGAATTTAAAAACTTTGAAAATGGTTTAAAACGAATTTAAGACAGTTAAAAATAGAAAATGATTATACATACATAAAATGCAGTGCAATCACAGATGTGTTTTAGCACATCTGATTCCTTCTGGAAGTTGATTCCAACTGTGGGCGGCAAAATAGCTAAAAGCAGATTCCCCTTGTTTTGTTGGAACCCTTCGTATTTCTAACTGACTCGATCCTAATGATCTGAGTGGTCTGTTAGGTTTATATTCAGTGAGCATATCTGCAATGTATTCAGGTCCTAGGCCATTGAGTGATTTATAAACAAGTAGAAGTACTTTAAAATCAATCCTAAATGTAACTGGAAGCCAGTGTAAGGGCCTGAGGACTGGGGTGGTATGCTCAGATATTCTGGTTCTAGTCAGAATCCTGGCAGCAGCGTTCTGGTTGAGCTGCAGCTGTCTAATGGTCTTGGGAAGGCCGGTGAGGAGACCATTACAGTAGTCTACCCTGC
>NW_015506531.1:243541-250079 GCF_001515645.1 Sinocyclocheilus grahami
ATTTTGGCACATCCAACTGTTAATTTCATCAGTGCATTGGCAGAGAAAGTCAATGTGGCTGTAGTCATTTGGTGATCAGGCTAGGTAAATCTGGGTATCATCAGCATAGCTGTGAATGGCAATTTGGTTCTTTCTCATTATTTGACTTAGTGGGAGCATATACAGGCTAAACAAGAGTGGTGCAAGAATTGAGCCTTGTGGAACTCTGCATGTCATGGACGTCCACTTAGACTTATGCTCTCCTATACTCACATAATAACCTCTCCCTTCTAAGTATGACCTGAACCATTTGAGTACCATCCCAGAAAGCCCGACCCAGTTTTCCAGTCTCTCTAGAAGTATATTATGATCGACAGTGTCAAACGCAGCACTGAGATCTAGTAGCACCAGCACTGATATTTTGCCAGAATCAGAATGTAAGCGAATATCATTTATTATCTTAAGGAGCACTGTCTCTGTGCTGTGATGCGGTCGGAAACCAAATTGAAAATTGTCCAGGTATCCATTTGAGTTTAAGTATTTAATAAAATTTTCAATAATCTTGCCTATAAAAAGAAAGATTTTATATTGGTCTATAATTGCACAAAATGGTGTTATCAAGATTGCTCTTTTTCAGAAGGGGCTTAAACTTAAGCTCTGGGGCGTTTTTTGGTATTTTCGCCTAAATTTGACATACTCAAATTCAAATGTTTACCCTACACACATACAATGGAGGAAATAAAAGAAAGTGGTTTAATTGTAAAGAAAACCATTTGATCTTTAAAACATGAGTGTAATTCTTTATAAATAACATTATATATGTTTCAAATATTACAATAAACACAAAAAACTGGCGCTTTTGGAGTTTAAAAAATATATATTTTTTTGAAATTCTGTAATTCAGGTTCCCATTCAGTCAGTCACGTTCAACGTTACGTCAGTGACTGACGAATTGGGATCTCGCCCGAGAGCCCAATCACCTTCGAGTGTTAACTAAACAAGCCAAAGAAAGTAGAAAACCATTTGATCTTTAAAACATGAGTGTAATTCTTTATAAATAACATTATATATGTTTCAAATATTACAATAAACACAAAAAAAACATAGGCACTTTTTGATTTTTAGAAGAAAATATTTTTTTGAAAGTCTAATTCAGGTTCTGTTAGGTACAGCTCTTTGCAATTTACTTTGTTTGATGCCACTAGATGCCAAAATGTACATTTCAAATGAAAATGTACTTTTCTTTCAAAAATCTTTCAAATAACAGCTTCTAAACAGGAGTTATTGCATTATAAGTGAAGCGAGTAAAATTGTCCTTTTTTGCATATACATGTGTCATTTTGAGTTTCCTTTGCAAAAACAGGCTTTATAAAACACATTACCCCCAGAATTCTATTTTACTATGTGCCATAAGCACATTTCTTGATTATTGATTGAATTATGTTTCATTTTTATGTTTTTCTAAGTAGTAATATACAAAATGGCATAAGCGAATTGGACCAAATTTCACATTTTGTGTTTTCTACAATCAGTTTTATTCTTTCAGGATACACAAGACCTGAGATATATTATAAAAAATATCTAGAATAGAATCCACATCCTCCAGCTTTATATCATTCCATTTATGTGCATTCTGTATTGGTATATACTGATTCAGAGCATCTCCTCACCGCATCAGCTGAGCTATCCCTGTATCCAGCCTCTTCCTGCCAACATCTTTGCATCTCTGGACCAGAGCTGAGCTAATCCGATGACCTTCAGAGGGTGAAACAAACAAATAAATGATTATTCACACAGCACTGTAATAATCCATGTATATTTACTGTATATTTACTGAAATGCATCATGTACTGTACTTTTCTGTCAATAAACAGTTTATCAGATTGTTAGCTGTGCTATCACGTTTCAAAATAAAGATTCAAAGATCACAAACAGAGAAAACACAGATAAAGCCTCACCAGATGCGCGTTCATTCCTCTCCACGGCGCCGCTGAAAGTTCTTCATCATATACAACTTGTAATATGATTATCATAGATTGATATTCTCCGAGCCGCAGATGCGGTAGCCTTTCCGTGAGCCATCGCCTTCAAAACAGTCCAAACCTACACTTCCCAAACACTACACACACAGCTTGCAGAGCTATCCCAGTGTTGCCAAATTGGAAATGTCCAAGTATCGTACCAGAAGTTCAAAATCATCGTATCTGGAAGAAAATTATCATACACGAGTCAAACGTTCAGAATACAGCTATTTATCTAGATGTTACAGTTATTTATCATTTTCAGCACTCAATTTCAATACTTTATTGCTAAACTATCGACCTCAGCTTTGAAAAAAAAAAAAAAGCTGACCTAAGTGCGGCAGGAACGTTAACTTGTGCTCGTGAGAGAGAGTCATTCTCCATGATGATTGGTCGAGAAGATGTGAGATGAGATGAAAGACATGCGTAACACGTTCAAGTCTCCTCACAATCATGAAGGTGCAGGTACAGCAGGACCCACACCCAAGCCCTATGATTACAACGACTATCATTTGGTGTCACAAAATTCTGAAATTATCGTACATTATGGTATTATTGATCATACATTGTACAGAGGTCAAAATTATGGTACAAATACTATAATTATCGTACGTCTGGCAACACTGATCCCGGATCCGGATGTGGTGTGCCCCCTCGCCCACCCTTCCCCCGCTGTAGACGCAGAGGTGTCAAATTTCACAGCTCTGACTGGCCCGCTCAGCGATAGTGTCATGTAACCTGACCTATTGCAATCCACAGCCGAGCACAGAGCTGTAAAAGATAAGACCTGCCCACCTGCAGCGCTTATGATTTGGAGAGCCAAATCATAGTGCGTCTATTTTCTTTTGGCAGAAGTGCGTCTATTTTGTCTGGTGTGCATCTGGACCAAACACTATATATCTCACCGATGGAAGCACGCATAAATGTGGAAATTATCTTGTTTGAAAGAAGAGATCCTCATCTAAACGACAATATAGAGTGTATGGATATTTGTGGCTGTTTGCGGCTGACTGAAGCAGTGCTACGAGTAGGAATGTAACCCATGCGAAAATTTGCTTAGAGGTGAGAAATTTCACATCGCGATTCTATTGAAGATCATTCCATCTGTGATTGTCACACAATTAAATAATCTACATAGTCAAATTCCTGAGAATGAGCGCTTTCTTGTGATATATGACTTGACTGTTTTGTGAAAAATATATAAAATACATTCTTCAGAAAAAATATTCGCAATCGTTAGGAAATTCGTTTGTGGAACGAATACATTTCTAAGCTTAATTTTACTGCTTTATGAATCCTAAAATTTTAAACCTAAAAATGTATGGTATTCTTTGTAAAAAAGACACCCCAAGCTTTCAAATGAACCCACATATGAGCTGATACCATACAAGGAAGGCTATGTAAATGAAGCATAAACATTTTAACGCGATTTTGGACCCATATCCATCCGTGGAGTTTAAACTCCTCAATAAGCAACAGTTCGCGCAAAGAATTATAATCGGTAGCCTTGCATGCTTTAATCCATCTATCGAATGATACACACTTTTCCCGAACAAATTCAACGTACGTTTGAGAAGCAGATTTTTTAGTCACTCGGAAACGTTGTCTATAGTGCTCCGGCACCAACTCGTACGCATGAAGGATAGCATTCTTTACTGCCTAATACTGAACGCTTTTCTCCAAAGATAATGATTCGCACACTTCCTGCGCTTTCCCAATGAGCTTACACTGCAGCATCAAAGACCAGGACTCGCTTGGCCATTTTAAAGCCATAGCTATACGCTCAAAAGCCTGAAAGTATGCTACAATCTCTTTCTCTCGAAAAGGCAGCACTAAGGCAATATTCTTTGCCACATTAAACGGAACTGCTGACGGAGAATCACTCGATACAGATGTCGACGCAGACACAGGATTATTACCGAAATCAGTAGAAACAGCAACAGAGTTCACATTACCAATATTAGAATCTACATACGGCCTATTTTCTAACCCGATCTCTTCTGATTTTACCTGTAATTCTAACTGTCGTAACCGAATTCTAGTATCTGCCTCAATACGAAATTTTTCCAACTGATGTTGCAACTCATCTCTTCGTGCTTGAGCTTTATCCTGGGCATCCCACTGCAGACAAGCTAACCGCACCTTCAAGCAAGCTTCTACCTGGGACACTGGCGATATATCAGTAGAAAGTGACAAAGGCTCAAATTTTGGCATAGACAGCGATGACCTTACCTTGCGGGCATCTAACGGAGTAACAGGGCCTACTGGAGACTCGATAGCAGCGACTGATGGTTCCCCCTGCTCTATTACTTCAGCATCAGGTAACACCCCTTTTTCAATAAGACCAGCCAGCAAACAAGCCCCTACATCTTTTTTAAGTAATGTTCTAGAAACAAATATCTCATAATGCTGAGCAATAACGAACAAATCATCCTTTCGACAGTTGTCCAATTTTTCAACACTTCGTTGCTTTATAAAGTCGTCCAAATCAAACGTTGCCATTACTTACCACTGCATTTACATAAGAACCTAACAAGCACACCCCGGACCTAACTTCTTACCCACAACACTAATGTAAGGGAAACAGGTCAATTTAGCTCGAAGGGAATCATTTAAGATTTTAAAGGGAATTTGGACAGAATCACTGTTTGACATCAATTCTGCAATGGACATTTATATCCAAAATATAGTGAAAACACTATTAATTAGCACAGTAACAAGATCTGCAGTTTAAGACATTAACTTGTGAGCACAAAACACAAGATACTTATCTTTTCAATATAAATGAGGCTTTATTGGATAAATCTAAGACATATAAACTAATCTAACACATGAACACACGCATTCACACAAGTTTCAGAAAGAGAGAAAGTGAGGAAATAATTAGTTTAAGAGAATGAAAATGTGAAATCCCAAGTTTACAGCAATATGTGCAATTGTATAGATCTGAACAACCATCAATCACTTAATTAACCCTTGCATTGAGTTTGCTCAATGAGGTTAAAATTTATATTAAATGCACCAGTTCAGCTAGGATCTGGAGGTACTTGCGTCTGGGGTTCCCTTTTGTTGTGGTCCTTGCAGAAGGGGGTTTCCCGCTTTTCTGATTGACTGGAAGTTCAGTCTTGGGGAAGCCAGTGGTTGGGCGTTGGCTGACGACACGGAGCTGTGGTCTGAAGTTGAAGTTTAGATGGCACTCTTTCGGAGACACGGCGTTGGCCACAACTTAACTCGGAACACACAAAACTCTCAATGGAAAATAAAATAAACTAAAGAAATAGAAGTAAAGTTTGATGAGACTAGGTGGCGTTTCTCCTCATAGTTTTGGAGGAGCTGGCGTGTAAGCTAAAGAAGCATGATTAAAAAGCATAGCTCAAAGCTATGACTAAAAGAAGAGAGCCAAGAGCTAAGAGCTAAGAGAGAGAGAGATGGTGTCCTGAGTATTTCAACTGGGCTTTTGGACACCTCCCAAATGGTGTTTTGACCAATTAGATGTCGTCTTTGCTCGGGGTGTTAAATATTTCTCATCCCAATTCATAAATCAAAATGTTATCTTATCAGTCACATGATCCGAGCTTTTCCCGCTCTTGCAGAGTATAATTTTGGACATGATTTCTATAACAAGAATATGATGCATTTGACGAAGAATTGATTGGAAGAAACGTTTCAAGCATGAAGATTCAAACACACACATACTAAGCATGAATAGGAACCCTTAAGCTATTCAATAGTTATCAAAAAGACATATACAATACGTGATTAAAACATGATAGTTAAACGTGTGGGTTACATACATAATATGGAGTTATGCATAGCAATGATTGGTTGTTCACAACAAGTCCTTTTAGTGTCATTTAGGTGCATGGAAAGGCAGTTTCTGTGCCATTCTGTGGATGAGGACACGTTCTGTGAAGACCAGAGGTTAAGAGGTCTGTAAGGAATCTCTGAAAGTCTGTTCTTTGTCTCCTAGGTGGGGGAGTCAATCCAAAGAGCTTGTGATTGCTATCACTGGTTACCATGTGATGGTCACTTCATGCATTTCTTTTGACCATTAATCTTAATTGCTTGCCCCAAAATTGACAATCTCCTTGGAATTGTCAATAAGTGTTCTTTTGTTTAAATGCTGTGAGCTACTCAAAGCTGCTGGTTGGTTCCGGCTTGTGGGGCCAGGATCTGATTTACGACATCCTGTGTCTTGGGCCTCTGTGGAATTTGCCTCCTCATGTTTCAACCATGTTTTGACCAAATCTGAGATTGTCTGATTCGGTCTGATACCCTACACTAACTACAACCTTCCTAG
Organism: Sinocyclocheilus grahami; assembly: GCF_001515645.1. Classification (NCBI taxonomy): domain Eukaryota; kingdom Metazoa; phylum Chordata; class Actinopteri; order Cypriniformes; family Cyprinidae; genus Sinocyclocheilus; species Sinocyclocheilus grahami. The sequence goes on from NW_015506531.1 coordinate 249,842, forward strand.
TCTTCAGAGGGTTACCAGTTAAGAGATAAATCTTTTCCCCGGAGTACCTACAAAAATAATAAACTAAAACAAAAAACCCGAAACAACAAACAATAATCCGATGGAAGGTCCGGCGCTAAACACGCCCAGCTGGATTACTCCAACTAATGCCGAGTTCACACTGCACGATTTTAGCCCGATTTTTCACTCGCCGACAGGTTTTGCGAAATCGCAGACAAATGCCCGAAATCAGAGGCAA
>NW_015506531.1:250221-257792 GCF_001515645.1 Sinocyclocheilus grahami
ATATTTGGCATGCTAAATATCTGGAGCTGTCGGCGATTCACAATCACGCTGTGTGAAATGAGTTCTGACTGAAAAACACATCGGCGATGACCTACAGCCAATGAGAGAAGATACAGGGCAGCGGGAAGTTCGGGTAGGAGTTATATGAAACGTAGTTTGCGGACCAGTGTTGCCAAATCCGCGATTGCCGCCGGTTGTTTTTTATGTCAGCAGGTTGAAGCGACCCCAATAACGTAATATTTAGGCCCTGGAATGAGAATTGTACCAGGAGAACCCCAATTTTTACTGGGGGACCCCCTCAAAAGCAATTGGGCTATTTTCAGGCTAGTTTTGAGTAGTAATTGGGCGGGTTTTGTGGCGAAAACCTGGCAACCCTGCACCAGACAGAGCTGTCGGCGATTCTTCCTATTGTGAATAGTGAATGTGCAATGTGAAACCCCCTGTCACCGATCCATCATGCAATGTGAACACAGCAGCAACTGAATGCTACAACAGATAGTCACGCAGTGTGAAAACAACGACGATCCAACGAGTTTGAAAATTGTGCAGTGTGAACTCGGCATAACCGGCGCGTTAATTTACTTAATCTCTACAATGCAGTCTAATTATCAGGACAAGCCCCCATTATATGTTACGACCTCATTTAAATGGCTCGAAGGAAAAGAGAGAGATTATGTAACATAAACAAGAATGAGTACGATGTAACTGATCAAGACAATTTATTCACTCACTCGACATACTACATCAGTGATCCTCAAATCTGGCTCGCGGGATCCACTTTCTTGCAGAGTTTAGCTCCAAGCCTATATTCAAACAAACCTACCTGTGATTTTCTAATGATCCTGAAAACAATGATTAGCAAACTCAGGTGTGTTTGATTAGGGTAGAGCTAAACTCGAGCTGTCGGCGATTCTTCCTATTGTGAATAGTGAATGTGCAATGTGAAACCCCCTGTCACCGATCCATCGTGCAATGTGAACACAGCAGCAACTGAATGCTACAACAGATAGTCACGCAGTGTGAAAACAACGACGATCCAATATCTTATAACTACTATCTCAATTAATCAGCCTCTCAACAATGACCAGGTGCATCCACCTAGGAGAGAGAGAGAGAGCGAGCGAGAGAAAGAGAGTGCGTACACGCTCGTAGAGATAAAACGACACCAAGAAAAACAAGGGAGAGGCAACAAAAAGTAAACAGAAACATAGATCAAGGCACCGACCGTAACACATAGGTTTTTATTAACGTCTTACACATGCATACCAGCTTCTGATAAACTCAGATAAACTATAGCTTGAATGTGCCTTTCTATGAGCCTGGCACGCGGGATCCACTTTCTTGCAGAGTTTAGCTCCAAGGCTATATTCAAACAAACCTACCTGTGATTTTCTAATGATCCTGAAAACAATGATTAGCAAACTCAGGTGTGTTTGATTAGGGTAGAGCTAAACTCTGCAGGAAAGTGGATCTCGCGAGCCAGATTTGAGGATCACTGTACTACATTGACAAGCTTATCAACCAAGTAAGACCTTACATAAAGGACAACAACTAACAAGAAAGAGACAAAATAATGCAAAAAGACACTGTTTGCTGGCTGGTCCACAAGAAGCTGTTTTCTCTGCCTTTCTCCTCCTCGTTGGCGTCTTATAACTACTATCTCAATTAATCAGCCTCTCAACAATGACCAGGTGCATCCACCTAGGAGAGAGAGAGAGAGCGCGAGCGAGAGAAAGAGAGTGCGTACACGCTCGTAGAGATAAAACGACACCAAGAAAAACAAGGGAGAGGCAACAAAAAGTAAACAGAAACATAGATCAAGGCACCGACCGTAACACATAGGTTTTTATTAACGTCTTACACATGCATACCAGCTTCTGATAAACTCAGATAAACTATAGCTTGAATGTGCCTTTCTATGAGCAGTAGAAAGTTTTCAGTGCTATAATGTGTTTAAATCATACGATAAAAAACTAATCTGATTTTAGCGAAGAAATCCTAATTTCTGTTGTTAGTAGAGCATAAGCCTTATCTGACGAAGGAAGCTCAGATTAGCAGCCCATATAAATGGTACCAGAATAAATTAATCTGTTATTTGGCGAAGAAATCCCTACTTTCAGTTTTAAATGCATAAATCTTAAATCTGACGAAGAAATCTCAGATTAGCGGCATGAATTAATCTGCACGGTGAAGAAATCCCACTGGCAGTGATATTAAAACTGGGCGACGAAGAAATCTCACTGCAGTATATTTACTTTTAATAGTGATTTGAGCGATGTTCCTCATCTCCCTAAATTAAGGCCTTCTTATATCTATTGCGTATCATTGTAGATATTAAGGTAATGCAATTGAATAGCGAATTAATGGTGTAATTCTAGCCTAGCTAACTAGTAATTCGCCATTGTCTGTGAAGTGAATTGGCTGTTTTGATTTGTGAATGAAGTTGCATGTGATATGTCATAACTGACAGCGCTTAAGTTTCCCATGCATATTTACAGCAGTGCAAGTTCTGCTCCACTTGCGCATTGTAAGCTTGCATCTGTCTCTTAGTAACGTCTGACCCCAGGAGGTGCGAGCAGACTCTTCCGGCTCAATCTGATAAAAGCACACACGTCACAGACCTTTGTGTAAACAAAGAACTGCGTGTAGCCAACGCTAACTCTTTAGCAACCATACAGGCACATGAGCAAAGCCCTTTACCTCAACTGCTAGCTGTTAGCATCTGAATAATTCCTAGACTTGTCTTTTGAATATCTAGGGATTGTGCTGAAAGGTGCTCCACGTATTCTGTTTATCATTATTTACAGGCCTCCAAAATACTCTCCATGTCAGGGTTCGGGTTTGATCTGTCTCTTTCTGCTGCATGATCTTTTGTTTTTGTGATTGCACGTGTTGGTTGCGATCAGCTGATCGCGTTTTACGATCGGAGTGGTGGTGCACTTGTTCGCGGTTGTTTTGTTTTCATTCACGCGTACCATACGCACTCAGCTGATGGAGTTTTGCAATCGGCACGGTTGGGCACGCGTTCACAGCTGTTTGTTATTTTCTTATCTATTTCTCTCCTTATTTAAATCTCATGTTTTTTCTTTGTCTTTGTCAGTGTGTTTTGTCGCTTACGCTTTACACATGATTCTTGTTTTGGTTCATCGGTTATTGGTCTTGTTGTTTTCTTTTTTTTCTCTCTTCTTACTTTTAATAGTGATTTGAGCGATGTTCCTCATCTCCCTAAATTAAGGCCTTCTTATATCTATTGCGTATCATTGTAGATATTAAGGTAATGCAATTGAATAGCGAATTAATGGTGTAATTCTAGCCTAGCTAACTAGTAATTCGCCATTGTCTGTGAAGTGAATTGGCTGTTTTGATTTGTGAATGAAGTTGCATGTGATATGTCATAACTGACAGCGCTTAAGTTTCCCATGCATATTTACAGCAGTGCAAGTTCTGCTCCACTTGCGCATTGTAAGCTTGCATCTGTCTCTTAGTAACGTCTGACCCCAGGAGGTGCGAGCAGACTCTTCCGGCTCAATCTGATAAAAGCACACACGTCACAGACCTTTGTGTAAACAAAGAACTGCGTGTAGCCAACGCTAACTCTTTAGCAACCATACAGGCACATGAGCAAAGCCCTTTACCTCAACTGCTAGCTGTTAGCATCTGAATAATTCCTAGACTTGTCTTTTGAATATCTAGGGATTGTGCTGAAAGGTGCTCCACGTATTCTGTTTATCATTATTTACAGGCCTCCAAAATACTCTCCATGTCAGGGTTCGGGTTTGATCTGTCTCTTTCTGCTGCATGATCTTTTGTTTTTGTGATTGCACGTGTTGGTTGCGATCAGCTGATCGCGTTTTACGATCGGAGTGGTGGTGCACTTGTTCGCGGTTGTTTTGTTTTCATTCACGCGTACCATACGCACTCAGCTGATGGAGTTTTGCAATCGTCACGGTTGGGCACGCGTTCACAGCTGTTTGTTATTTTCTTATCTATTTCTCTCCTTATTTAAATCTCATGTTTTTTCTTTGTCTTTGTCAGTGTGTTTTGTCGCTTACGCTTTACACATGATTCTTGTTTTGGTTCATCGGTTATTGGTCTTGTTGTTTTCTTTTTTTTCTCTCTTCTTTTACCCAGTTATTCCATTTGATGTCTGGACTGCCTATGCTCCCTGACCAGTGGTCTGTTCATCTGGATATTCGGACTCTTGCTCTGGATTACTATTTATATTCATTGATCCTGCTATGTTGGCCTGGGCTATCATCTTTAATGACTTCACCTGTCTTGGACTATCGCTCGCCTGGTGTTTGATCTACTTGGACTCTGACCTGTTTCACCGAGGTCCTGGATTTTGGATCTGGAAGTTTTCAGTCCATTACCGAAAACCCTCATCACTGAATAAAACTGTTGCATTTCCAACTGCATTTGGGTTCTTCCTTTCAGTGAATCCTGACACTCCAGCCTTTGTTGAAGAGTTCACAGAAATGTTATCAATGATTTCCTCAGAGTTTGACTGTTTTGCTATTGCAGAGGATTTTAGTATTCACATAGATAATGCGAAAATCAAAACTTGGTAACGCTTTAGATTACAACCCGCAAAGAACTATGTAAGTATACTGAATTTACGGTGTACGTTTCTGTAATTATAGTGTACCAATAAAGAAAATACGTGTAGATATAAGGGAACAATGTGTTACGATTGGGTAACACATTCTATTATTAAAGAATGGACATGATGGAGATTACTGAACAACAAAACTGGACATCTAGTTTGAGTTTCTGCTATGATTTATAATTCACGAGTCTACTTACCTTATGAAAGCTCATTCGTCGATTTCCGCAACTTCACACCAGCAACTTCTCAACACCACTATCACCAAATAACTTTGCATGATATACCATCAAGGTTCAATGCAGCTTAAAACAAGCTTACCTCTTTCCAGCTGTTCGCAGAAAAAATACATGATACAATACTGAATTTACGGTGTACGTTTCTGTAATTATAGTGTACCAATAAAGAAAATACGTGTAGATATAAGGGAACAATGTGTTACGATTGGGTAACACATTCTATTATTAAAGAATGGACATGATGGAGATTACTGAACAACAAAACTGGACATCTAGTTTAATGAGTTTCTGCTATGATTTATAATTCACGAGTCTACTTACCTTATGAAAGCTCATTCGTCGATTTCCGCAACTTCACACCAGCAACTTCTCAACACCACTATCACCAAATAACTTTGCATGATATACCATCAAGGTTCAATGCAGCTTAAAACAAGCTTACCTCTTTCCAGCTGTTCGCAGAAAAAATACATGATACAACATTTGCATTTCAGTGGATGTATACAGTGGTGTTTTTATAGCAAAAAATGAAGAGGGTTTAATTTGGCCATCGAACAATTAAATTAAAACTAGTTCAATATTTTTCTCTGTAATTACTGTGCAAATATACACTTGTTCTGTGTTTAAGTCCAAATTGTTCCTCCTTTGCTCCATGTAGTTACAGGGTAAATACAACATTTGTGGGCTGTAAATTAAAGTGGTGCTTTGTTCCCCCTAATAAAACAGATAGCCTAATAAAAGATTACAATTTATTACACCAGTTCAGAAAAAAAGCAAAGCTAGTGATTGATTGTAGCTCCGTGTAGCCTCGCTTTTCTGTAGAATCTCTATCTATACTATCACTCTCTGTTGTTTAAAGTGAAAAAAATATAACTTCATTCCCACCATATTTCTGATACTATCTTTCAACCTAATCTGATTAATCTGATCGTTCACTTTTATTCTAAAACCGCGAGTGCATCGCACCTGCAGCGCGTTAGCATTCGTTAGCTGGTTAGCTTGTCATTAGCGTTTCCATTCGCATCTATTGCTGTTTCCTTTTTTTTCTCTCACTCCATTTATTTTCCCTCGCTCCGTTTTTTCACAAGTTCATCAAACAACTGTGGTAAGTAAGAATCATTAATCAATCATGGTGAGTAATGGCTTCTTCTCCTGCTATTGTTGTTTGCACTACTTGCCACATGTATAGTTTATCTCTCTCTGTCGGCAACAAGGGATTCACATGTGATAAATGCAGGGAAATAGTTAAGCTGACAGAGAAGATTTCAGAATTAGAGACACGCATCCAAACTTTAATTGAGGGCGGTAAGAATGTGAGGGCTCTAGATACGGCTTTGGATGCGACTAGCTCAGGGAGTCCTGTACATTGTTTGGTTCCGGTTACAATGCCTCTGCAGCAGGGTGACTGTGAGGCGGCAGAGTTGCGGGTCAAAACACCACTCTACCGTTCCCATCAAAACATTAAACAGGTTCTCCCCACTCAGTGACGCACCCACTGAGAAACCTGATCAAAGTGCTCTAGTTATTGGCGATTCTATTGTACGGAACGTGAAAATAGAGACACCAGCCACCATAGTCCAATGTTTACCGGAAGCCAGAGCGCCTGACATCTTGGCAAATTTAAAAGTGCTGGCTAATGCTAAACGTAAATACAGTAAGATTGTTATTCACGCTGTCGCTAATGATGTTCGACTTCGCCAGTCGGCGATCACTAAAAATAACATTAAAGAGGTGTGTGAACTTTCAAGCACGATGTCAGACACTGTAATATGCACTGGTCCCCTCCCTGCTTACCGTGGTGACGAGATACATAACAGACTGTCGTCACTCAATGGCTGGATGTCTAAGTGGTGCCCGCAGAATAACATAGGTTTCATAGACAATTGGACGAGTTTTTGGGGCAGACCTGACCTTGTGAAAAGAGATGGTCTTCATCCCTCCTGGGGTGGTGCTGCTCTTCTGTCTAGAAATATGGCACATAGTCTTAGAGTTTGTTCTTGACTAACTGGGGCCCAGGTCAGGAAGCAGACAGACTGGCTAAACCGACCGTCTGCTAGCCGCTTCATGTCACAGAAATCAGTTAATTCTCAGCACATAGAAACTCTTTTACCTAGATATCACACTATAGAGACTGTGTCTGTTCCCCGAACTAGAAAATACAAAAAACGTAACAATTTAATTTATGTTCAACAAATAAAAAACAGATGTAATACGGATAAACAAACGATAAAGCTTGGCTTATTGAATATCAGGTCCCTTTCTACGAAAGCACTTTTTGTAAATAATTTGATCACTGATCATAACCTAGATGTGCTCTGTTTGACAGAAACCTGGCTAAGACCTGATGATTACATTATTACTTTTACAAGATTACTGTTATAAACATGAGCCACGTCCAAAAGGTAAAGGGGGAGATGTTGCTTCGATTTATAACAATGTTTTCAGTATTTCTCAGAGGGTGGGCTTCAAGTATAACTCGTTTCAAGTAATAGTGCTTCATATAACATTATCCAGAGAAGCACATTTTAATGATAGATCCCCCGTGATGTTTGTATTGGCTACTGTATACAGGCCACCAGGGCACCATACAGACCTTGTTAAAGAATGTGCTGATTTTATATCCGAGTTAGTGCTGACTGCAGATAAAGTTTTAATTGTTGGTGAATTTAACCATGTTGATTATGAAAAAGATGCATTTGGATCAGCATTCATAGACATTCTGAACT
>NW_015506532.1:0-3157 GCF_001515645.1 Sinocyclocheilus grahami
TGATAGTGGGTGCTGCCGCCTCTGGGAGTTCTGTGGAGGTGTATGTAGCCCAAACGCAACAAAAGGCAATCCCCATCAGGGGAAATACTTCAGACAGGGGAATCAGTTCATGAACAGAATGGTTAGAGTGAGTGGGTTTGGGGATACCAGCGGTGCGTGCAGACACCAGCGGTGCATCCCTCACACTGGATACCAGACGGGGATACCGAAGGACTGACCTTGAGAAACTGGGTGTGACAGACAGGACGTGACATGACTCTGGATGATCAGCTGTGATGCAACGTGATTCTGGATGAATAACTGAGGCGTGACGTGACTCTGGACGAACAGTTGAGGTGTGACGTGACTCTGGACGAACAGTTGAGGCGTGACGGGACTCTGGATGATCAGCTGTGACGTGACGAGACTCATGAATATCAGCTGGGACTCGACTTGACTCAGGAGGATTAGCTGGGACTCGACTTGACTCAGGAAGATTAGCTGGGACTCGACTTGACTCAGGAAGATTAGCTGGGACTCGACTTGACTCAGGAAGATTAGCTGGGACTCGACTCGACTCAGGAAGAACAACTGTGACTCAGGAAGATTAGCTGGGACTCGACTTGACTCAGGAAGATTAGCTGGGACTCGACTTGACTCAGGAAGATTAGCTGGGACTCGACTTGACTCAGGAAGATTAGCTGGGACTCGACTTGACTCAGGAAGATTAGCTGGGACTCGACTCGACTCAGGAAGATTAGCTGGGACTCGACTCGACTCAGGAAGAACAACTGTGACTAGACTCGACTCGGGAAGAACAACTGTGACTAGACTCGACTCGGGAAGAACAACTGTGACTAGACTCGACTCGGGAAGATTAGCTGTGACACCTCTTTTAGGAGCTTAGATGGAATAGGGTCTAACATACATGTTGTTGGTTTAGATGATTTAACAAGCTTATACAATTCTTTCTCCCCTATAGTAGAGAATGAGTGGAATTGTTCCTCAGGCGATCTATAGCAAGCTTATCTGATGCGATACTATAGCTGACGGGCTGGCATGGTTACAATTTTATCTCTATTAGTATCGATCTTAGAAATAAAGTAGTTCATAAAGTCATTACTGCTGTGCTGTTGGGAAATGTCAACACCTGTTGATGCTTTATTTTTCGTTAGTTTAGCCACTGTATTGAATAAATACTTGTTTTCTTCTAAAAGAGAAGAAAAGTAATCAGATCTAGCAGTTTGTAATGCTTTTCTGTAGGATAGGTTACTTTCCCGCCAAGTAATACGAAATACCTCTAGTTTTGTTTTCCTCCAGCTGCGCTCCATTTTCCGGGCTGCTCTCTTTAGGGTGCGAGTGTGCTCATTATACCACGGTGTCAGATTGTTTTCCTTAATCTTCCTTAAGCGTAAAGGAGCAACTGTATTTAAAATGCTAGAAAAGAGAGAGTCCATAGTTTCTGTTACATCATCAAGTTGTTCTGAGGTTTTGGAAATGCTAAGGAATTGGGATAAATCAGGAAGATTACTTACAAAGCAGTCTTTTGTGGTAGAAGTGATGGTTCTACCATACTTGTAACAAGGGTTCGAATTTATTAGAATTTTTAGATTAGAATTAGAATTAGATTATAATTTACAGCTTGTATACAAAGACAAAGTACTTATGTCTGAAAACTTTTCAAACATACTTTTATTCGGTTTTGCATTTGGATATATATTTTAGACATTATCAAAGACTACATAAATACATACAAACAAATAAATAAATAAATGGATAAATATATACATACAGAGTATTTTTTTTTTTTTTAAAAGGATTATTTCTTTATTAACTTTATTTCTGTCACGAATTCGGTCCATGTACTTCCGTTTATACACCACCAGAGGTCACCCTTTCCATTACATTGACTCTCGCACAACACAAACTGTTGCATAGCACCCCGGACTACATATCCCATCATTCTTTGCATGATTTGCACACTGCACTGATTTGCACTCATTGCACACAGCTGTTTCTAATCACCTCACTCACTATATAACACCCACTCTAACCACCTTTCTCGGCTGAGTATTGTTTAGCCCGTACCCCATTCCGAGTCTCTGTGTTTTCCTTGTTTTGCCTTGCCTTGCCTGTTTTCACGGTTTCTGATCTTTGCCTGTTTTCCTGGATTTTTCCCTCTCATCTCGCCCCTGTGATTCTGTCTGCTGATCGGTGACCTACGCTAGCCCTGGGACTATTCTTGTGTTTTGCCCGCCATATACCTGTTTGCCATTGTTTGACCCTGCCTGTTTACCACGTCTCTTGAATAAAGCCTGCAGATGGATCCACACGTCTCACGTCTCGTCAGCCCCGTCACAGAATACTCAGCCAAACAAGGATCCAGCAGCTATTCTGAGGAACATTGGACACCACAAGGATTTTGTTAGCCCTTAAACTGGAGAACCATATCTGAGAGTTTTTAGCCATTGCTCACTATTCTGAGTAACCAGACTGTCTATTGATAGAGTTTTTCTGCGATGGCATAAATCAACCTCTGAGGGCTAAGCTTAGACGCGAGGGTCCACGTTCATCACTCGCTCACTTCATGGATTATGCTTTGTTGACTGTCGGATCTTTATTTACTGTGGGTGTCGCGGAGGAAGAGCGCGACACAGTGTCTGTGATTGAGATGGTGGCCACTCTAGAGCACACTCACAAGATGGCGACGACAGCGGAGCACACTCACAAGATGGCGGACACAACAGCATCTAGTCAAGTCACGGTTGATCATCATGAGTCCCATTGCTCACTATTCTGAGTAACCAGACTGTCTATTGATAGAGTTTTTCTGCGATGGCATAAATCAACCTCTGAGGGCTAAGCTTAGACGCGAGGGTCCACGTTCATCACTCGCTCACTTCATGGATTATGCTTTGTTGACTGTCGGATCTTTATTTACTGTGGGTGTCGCGGAGGAAGAACGCGACACAGTGTCTGTGATTGAGATGGTGGCCACTCTAGAGCACACTCACAAGATGGCGATGACAGCGGAGCACACTCACAAGATGGCGGACACAACAGCATCTAGTCAAGTCACGGTTGATCATCATGAGTCAAGTCAAGTCACAATTGATCTTCATGAGTCAAGTCAAGTCACAGTTGGTCGTCATGAGTCAAGTCAAGTCGCAGTTGATCG
>NW_015506532.1:3513-4751 GCF_001515645.1 Sinocyclocheilus grahami
TCATGAGTCAAGTCAAGTCACAGTTGATCATCATGAGTCAAGTCAAGTCACAGTTGATCGTCATGAGTCCAGTCAAGTCTCAGCTGAGCTGCCAGAGCCTCGTTACGTCACAGCTGATCTTCTAGAGTCTCGCCATGTCTCAGCTGTTCGTCCAGAGTCTTGTCACGTCTCAACTGTTCGTCCAGAGTCATGTCACGCCTCAGTTATGAGTGAGTGACGTGACATGTGGCCAAGTATGGTGACCCATCTGCATTTACCCATCCAAAGTGCACACACAGCAGTGAACACACACAAACCGTGAACACACACCCGGAGCAGTGGGCAGCCATTTATGCTGCGGCGCCCGGGGAGCAGTTGGGGGTTTGGTGCCTTGCTCAAGGGCACCTCAGTCGTGGTATTGAAGGTGGGAGAGAGCGCTGTACATTCACTCCCCCCACCTACAATTCCTGCCGGTACGAGACTCGAACCCACAACCTTTGGGTTATGAGTCCGACTCTCTAACCATAAGGCCACGACTTCCCCATTATTCATCCAGAATCACGTTGCATCACAGCTGATCATCCAGAGTCATGTCACGTCCTGTCTGTCACACCCAGATTCTCAGGGTCAGCCCTTCGGTATCCCAGTCTGGTATCCAGTGTGAGGGATGCACCGCTGGTGTCTGCACACACCGCTGGTATCCCCAAACCCACTCACTATTACCCTTCTATTCATGAACTTATTCCCCTGTCTGCAGCACTTCCCATATGGGGGGTTGCTTTATGGTGTATCTGGGCCGCGTACTCCACCGCTGATTTGCTAGAGGCAGCAGCACCGGCTAAAGCATCTCCAGAGGTGGCGGCTTACGCTGCAGAACCTTCCGAGGTAGTGGTGTCCACTGCTGTGCTCCCAGAGGCCATGGTGTCCACTGTAGTCTCTTCGGGGGTGGCGGCACAGGCTGCAGAACCTCCCAAGATGGCGACACTTGCCTCAGTTCCTTGCGGGGTGGTGGCGCCCAGCAACGCACTCTCTGCCTGTCCTGTTCAGGCCAAGGAGGCCGTCTATGAACTCTCTGTCTGTTCTGTTCCAGACAAGGAGGCCGTCTATGAACTCTCTGCCTGTCCTGTTCCGGCCAAGGAGGCCGTCAATGAACTCTCTATCTGTTCTGTTCCGGCCAAGAAGGCCGTCTATGAACTCTCTGCTCGTTCTGTTCCGGCCAAGGAGGCCGTCTATGAACTCTCTGCCTGTTCTGTTCCGGC
>NW_015506532.1:5154-11088 GCF_001515645.1 Sinocyclocheilus grahami
GTCCCATCTGCTCTGCTGTGGTGGTCCTCAGCTCCGCCGGCTCTGCCTCAGTCGCTGGTCTCTCCTATATTTGGACCTGGCCCTCCGTCCCTTCCCCTGTTCCGCCTCCGCTCCACCGCCCACCTGGATCGTTTAGTGTTTGGAGCGTCTGGAATCCACTCCTTGGGGGGGGGGGGGCTCTGTCACGAATTCGGTCCATGGACTTCCGTTTATTCACCACCAGAGGTCCCCCTTTCCATTACATTGACTCTCGCACAACACAAACTGTTGCATAGCACCCCGGATTACATATCCCATCATTCTTTGCACGATTTGCACACTGCACTGATTTGCACTCATTGCACACAGCTGTTTCTAATCACCTCACTCACTATATAACACCCACTCTAACCACCTTTCTCAGCTGAGTGTTGTTTAGCCCGTACCCCATGCCGAGTCTCTGTGTTTTCCTTGTTTTGCCTTGCCTTGCCTGTTTTCGCGGTTTCTGATCTTTGCCTGTTTTCCTGGATTTTTCCCTCTCGTCTCGCCCCTGTGATTCTGTCTGCTGATCGGTGACCTACACTAGCCCTGGGACTATTCTTGTGTTTTGCCCGCCATATACCTGTTTGCCATTGTTTGACCCTGCCTGTTTACCACGTCTCTTGAATAAAGCCTGCAAATGGATCCACACGTCTCACGTCTCGTCAGCCCCGTCACAATTTCACACTTTCCAGATGGCAGTGGCAGCAGTGGCATAGATGGCATTAGAGATGAGCTGCAACAGGATCAGTTAGAATTGGACACTGATACAGTGTGTGTGTGTGTGTGTGTGTGTGTGTACGCGTTTTTGTGACAAATGAGGACATACATTTGTATAATGACAAAGGTATGACATAGGTATTACAAGGAGAAGGTGACTTTTCAGGACATTACCCCATGTCCCCACTTTTCAAAACGCTTATAAATCACACAGAATGGAGTGTATTGAAAATCTGAAATAGCACAAAGTCTCCTGTAAGGGGTAGGTTTAGGGGTAGGGTTGGTTGTGTGTGTGTGTGTGTGTGTGTGTGTGTGTGTGTGTGAGTGTTTGTGTTTGTGTGTGTGTGTGTGTGTGTGTGTGTAAAGTTTTGTTTATTTTAAAGTTGGACTATCTTAAACTATGCATAATATATAATTTATTTTGTTGTCAGAAATTAGCTGCATAATGAATGCATTATTCTCTGTATTTTACTGCACTTGTATTGCAGATGAGTTATAGAGAGCAGGCAAGCAGCTAGGCATAGAAGGCAGTGAGAAAGAAGATGATTTAGGGACTTTGGAATCAGGACCAAAACAAGTTAATCTCAAAAATTATCCAGTCACCAGATTTGGTCTACAAAAAAGATCCTTTCAGCAAAGATGGCTTGACTCTTTTGAATGGCTGGAGTACTCTGTTATCAGAGATGTCACATTCTGCTATGCTTGCAGGATACATGGAAAGCATCCAGCACAAAATAATAAAGATTCTCTGATCAACACTGGAGGCTTTTCAAACTGGAAACGAGCTCTGGACAGTTTCAGAGAGCATGAAGCAAGTTTAGGGCACAAGGCTTCAGTGCTTGCTTGGAAGTATTATAAAGCCAGTTTAATAGAAGGCAGTGTTGTTGAGAAAATGAATGTGGCACAAATTGGTGACATTGTTGACAGAATTGTTGCTGTGACGAGCTTTCTTGGGAAGCAAGGTATTTCTTTCGTGGACATGAAGAAGCAGAGTCTAGAGGAAATCAGGGGAACTTTTTGGAGTTAATGAAACTCCTGGAGCAATTTGATCCCTTCCTTCAAAGCTACAAACCACCTTCAAATGTTACTTATCTCTGTCCATCTTCGCAAAATGAGACGATTGAGTGCTGTGCAGAAGAAATAACTACCTGCATAGTTGAAGAGGTAAAAAAAAATGTTTGCAGTTATGGCCGATGAAGCAAGGGATGGCCATGTTCAGCAGCTCGCTGTATGTGTACGTTATGTCACAGCTAAAGGCACAGTAAAAAAGCACTTCATTGAACTGTCCAGCCTCAACAGTTTCAATGCAGAGTCAATCACTGATGCAATTGAACGTGTGCTAAAATCGAAAGGTTTGAATGATGTCCTCTGTGTGGCTCAAACCTATGATGGGGCTTCAGTAATGAAAGGTGAAGTTGGTGGAGTTCAAGCTCGTTGAACTGTCAGAGGCAGATTACTTTTTTGAAACATTAGGTATTGTGTATTCCTTCTTTAGTGCATCAATGGTCAATCATCAAGCATTTCATGACACACAGAAACAACTAGGTTTAGAGAACAGTGAATTTGTCCAGCTCTCTAAAACTAGATGGGAATGCCAGCTCAACTCAGTCAAAGCTGTGCTTGAAAATCTGACTGCTTTGTTAAGATGCCTGGAAAAAGTTGCTACACCCATAGCAATTGGGCTGCTGTCAAAACTGTCCAGGTTTTCTAGTGTGTACATGCTTGTAATGTTCAAAAACCTATGATGGGGCTTCAGTAATGAAAGGTGAAGTTGGTGGAGTTCAAGCTCATTTCCGCGAGAAGTACCCTGAAGCAGTTTACGTGCATTGTTATGCCCATGAACTGAATTTGGTACTTTGTCACACTTGTAGGGCTGTACCAGAGGCAGATTACTTTTTTGAAACATTAGGGAGTGTGTATTCCTTCTTTAGTGCATCAATGGTCAATCATCAAGCATTTCATGACACACAGAAACAACTAGGTTTAGAGAACAGTGAATTTGTCCAGCTCTCTAAAACTAGATGGGAATGCTAGCTCGACTCAGTCAAAGCTGTGCTTGAAAATCTGACTGCTTTGTTAAGATGCCTGGAAAAAGTTGCTACACCCATAGCAATTGGGCTGCTGTCAAAACTGTCCAGGTTTTCTAGTGTGTACAAGCTTGTAATGTTCAAGAGTTTGCTATCTGCTACAGAGGGGCTCCGTAAGTATCTCCAGAAAGAATCTGTGGACCTGGTACAAGCAACACTCTTCAAAGATGCTGTTCTTGAAACACTGACCTTAATGCGGAGCAGTGAAGAAACAGCAGAACAGCTCTACAAGGAGACAAAAGTAATTTGCGAGTCCAATAACATCTCAGAGATCCTGTCTGGTCCCCGCCGTAAGCAGAGGCGGATGGATGATTACGCAGTGGATTCCACTTTGGGCACTAGGGCTCCATGTGATACTGGCAACCAACTTAAACATCATCTTTTGTATCCATGTCTTGACCGCATGATAAGTGAGCTGAGCAACAGATTTTCTGGTGTTGGGGAAAAGCTCATGAAGGGCATTCAAGCTTGCAATCCAGCAGCTGATGACTTTCTTAGTGAGGAATCTCTAAACCTCATTGCAGCACATTACAAAATCCAACTTTGTAAAGAGGAAATTCTGGTAGCGAAACAGTTCCTGGCAAAAAAGAAGAAAGAGGGTGCTGTCTCTGACATGGCCAGTGCTTACAAACTTCTTGATCCCGACATGTTTCCTACCCTGAGCTTGGTTTTTCAAGCAGCTCTTACAATACCGGTCAGCAGTTCTAGCTGTGAGCGGTCATTTAGTGCATTGCGTCATCTACATACATGGCTTAGGCGAACAATGGGCCAGAAGAGATTCAACCATTTGGCTGTTCTGTCAATTGAAAAAAGAATTCTCAGCACTATAAATACTAGCATGATAATTGACCGTTTTGCTCAAGTCAAGTCTCGGAGATACTCTCTGATGATTCCACCCTCAAAGAAATAGAGAACACAGAAAGATAGATTGTAAAGAAGGATAAAAAAGTCACCAAGAGCATGAAGTAGACAAGATATAAGCAGCAAGACAGATGAGAGTTATGAGAGATGAGAGAACAATAAGAGAAGGGAGGAGAGGCTGTAAAAAGAAAGAAAGAATGAGACAGTAGTGCTAGCATAAATGAGAAATGAAATAAGAGGTGCAAGTATAATTTAGATGATTGTAAAATAATAATAAAAAAAGATGTACATGGCACTGTTTCACACACAAGCTGTAAAAGAATACATTGTGTGGAGTACCTGTGTGAGAGAGAAAAAGTAATTAATTTAATGAGCACCTTTTTAGTAACAAGACTGTGAAATGATGGGAGGAGTCAGAAAAATGATGGAACTGAATGAAATTGTATAAAGTTGCATATTATTTTTGTTAATTTGTGTTTATTATTAAACTATTACATAAAAAGGTTATTGCAAAACACGTTTTTCTTGCTTACCCCTCCCCCCTAATTAGCCCCTGATGTTTTGGCCTCAGCCCCAGATGTTTTCAAATCCTAGAAACGCCCCTGGCAACAACCACTAGCGCGCTACATGGAAAACATACTTGCATGATCTTGTGGTCATCACCTACACATCAGTAGGTGTGTTCGACGTCAGACGGATCGGTGTAGGACATCGAAGCACCGCCACACTACAGCAATGCTCTCACTGTACTTTGATGTCAAACACAACGATCCGTTTGCAGCGCCGCTTCACATCGAGCACGGTTTAAATGTGGCACAGTGTTGAAGACATCAAAATCACAGCTGCACAATGACACATTCAGAGCCTCATGAGGATCATGTGATGCACGATATCACATGACAATTATCTGTTCTTAAGCACACATGAGAAGCTGACTTTACATCAACATTGAACAAGGAGTCAGGAAACAAAAGTTTCTTTGCACAAACTCTTTTGGAGCAGCAATAAGGGAGTAAATATTGTGAGGGTTGGTTTAAAAACACTTATCGGCCAAAACATTGATTCAATTAGAAACTTTGACAAGAAAATAATTCAGGTTATGGTACTGCCTCTGCTTTGCTTTAGTTCTTTTCTGAACTCTACAGGATCTCGGAGAAAGAACAGTAAAATTATGGAATAAACAGACTCCAGATGAAATGCTTGAGAGACTGTTGTCACGTTGGCTGTGCCAGGGAACAGGCAGGAAGACGAGGATGAAGGATACCAGAACACTTTAATGATTACACGAGAGGGTAGGAGCACACGCACAGGGTAACATTCACAATAACTGACAACACTAGGATACAAGAGACAGGAACTTATAGGGCAGATAATGAGGGGCAGACAGGTGAACACAATGAGGTAATTAACTAATAATGGGAACAGGAACAACCAAATAAGGACACAGAGGGAGAAACCATAATCGACAGTCCACAGGGGTGTGGCAGATCGCTCCCCGATGATACGGTTATGGCGCGGGTCGCGCCTTCCGGGAGGAGAGCCTCCAGGGTGGATCCGGGAACCATGGCGGAGCAGGGACCTCGGGAGGCAGCGGCGGAGCAGGATACTTGGGAGGCCATGGCGGAGCCGGATACTCGGGGGGCCATGGTGGATCAGGGACCTCGGGGGCCCACGGTGGATCAGGGGCCTCGGGAGGCCACGGCGGATCTGGGGCCTCGGGAGGCCACGGTGTATCAGGGACCTCGGGAGGCCACGGCGGATCAGGAACCTCGGGAGGCCATGGCGGATTAGGAACCTCGGGAGGCCATGGCGGAGCCGGATACTCGGGAGGCCATGGCGGATCAGGAACCTCGGTAGGCCACGGCGGAGCGGGGGACCTGGGAGGCCACGGCGGATCAGGGACCTCGGGAGGCCGTGGCGGAGCAGGGGACTCGGGAGGCCGTGGTAGATCCTCCGTGGCCTTGGCTGGCTCGGCCACGGGTGTATGGCCCCCCCCAAAATCTTCTTGGGGAAATTCCGGAATCCTGGGGGTCGCTCTGGAGGAGCGGGCTCTGGTCGGCGCGGGCTCTGGTCGGCGCAGGCTCTGGTCGGCGCTCTGGAGGAGTGGGCACTTGGGGGCGCTCTGGGGCTGGAGCCGACCCGGGAGCGAGCTCTGGAGCTGGAGCAGTCATGGGAGCGAGCTCTGGGGCTGGAGCAGTCACAGGAGCGAGCTCTGGGGCTGGAGCCGTCACGGGAGCGAGCTCTGGGG
>NW_015506532.1:11263-30869 GCF_001515645.1 Sinocyclocheilus grahami
GGCGTGCCTGGGGATCAGGAGCCCTTCCTGGGCTTGCCTGGGGATCCGGAGCCCTTTCTGGGCTTAACTGGGGATCAGGGGCCCTCCGTGGGCTTAACTCGGGATCAGGAGCCCTTCCTGGGCTTAACTCGGGAACCGGAGCCCTTCCTGGGCTTGACTGGGGATCAGGGGCCCTTCCTGGGTTTACCTGGGGATCAGGAGCCCTCCGTGGGCTTAACTCGGGCACAGGAGCCCTTCCTGGGTAACTCGGGAACAGGAGCCCCTCCTGGGCTTAACTCGGGAACAGGAGCCCCTCCTGGGCTTAACTCGGGAACAGGAGCCCCTCCTGGGCTTAACTCGGGAACAGGAGCCCTTCTGGGGCTTACCTCGGGAACAGGAGCCCTCCGTGGGCTTAACTCGGGAACAGGAGCCCTTCTGGGGCTTACCTCGGGAACAGGAGCCCTCCGTGGGCTTAACTCGGGATCAGGAGCCCTTCCTGGGTTTACCTGGGGATCAGGAGCCCTCCGTGGGCTTAACTCGGGATCAGGAGCCCTTCCTGGGTTTACCTGGGGATCAGGAGCCCTCCGTGGGCTTAACTCGGGAACAGGAGCCCTTCCGGGGCCTAACTCGGGAACAGCCCGCACTTCTGGGCTGAGGACAGAGACGGTGCTGGGATGAGATGGGTTACCGGAACCTTTGGATGGGTATGTGGAGGGTCCGGGTGAGGGGTGAGCTGGTGCCGCAGGGTGGTTTTTGGGAGGGACTGGATTCGTGACAGAGGCTGGCGGGCTAGAGAGCGCTGGTTTCGGGATGCCAGCTGCCCGTGCCGACACCAGCGGTGGGTCCTCCACGCTGGAAGCCAGTCTGGGATACAGCCGAACAGTCCTAGATCTGGGTGCAACAGACAGGAAGTGACAGGATTTAGAGCAACCAGACGTCATGTGACGTGACTCTGGATGATCAGCTGAGATCTGACTAGACTCATGACTATCAGCTGTGACTAGACTCGACTCAGGAAGACCAACTTCTTCTACCTCCATATTAACGCCATTCAGATACAGGACCTGATTAACCAGCTCGATCAGGGGAAAGCTATACGTGGGAACCGCACCGCTGATGACGTCATCATCCAGCCCCAGCCGAAAACAGACCCCGAGGACAGAATCCAACCAGCTCACCTGCTGAGAGAGCTCTAGGAACTCCTCTACATACCTCTCCAAATCCCGACCACCCTGCCGCAGACACCAAAGCCTGTCTTCAGCCGTTGTCATCTCGTTTTTCGGGTCAGTTATTCTGTCACGTTGGCTGTGCCAGGGAACAGGCAGGAAGACGAGGATGAAGGATACCAGAACACTTTAATGATTACACGAGAGGGTAGGAGCACACGCATAGGGTAACATTCACAATAACTGACAACACTAGGATACAAGAGACAGGAACTTATAGGGCAGATAATGAGGGGCAGACAGGTGAACACAATGAGGTGATTAACTAATAATGGGAACAGGAACAACCAAATAAGGACACAGACGGAGAAACCATAATCGACAGTCCACAGGGGTGTGACAGATGTGTTTTTCCTGTGTTTCAAAAAATCTTTTTGCTTCCATTTTCACTAAAATAAGTTATTCAAACAATATCTGGTCTGTTCACTGACTGTGGGCATGAAGTCCCCACTAACACACCAACCAGCGGCAGTGGCCTTTGCCACACACACAAAGAATGTGAACTGTTTGCAGCAAAATCTATTCTGAGCATAAAGACAAACAGCAAGTCTGTGAGTTTGTGACAGAGGAAAAAACAGCAAAGCCACTTAAAGTGAAAAGGAGGCAGCCATAAAAATGCCTTGAGATGTCTGAGAGGAGGTAAACACAACTGCAATTACAAACAGAACAAAATTATGTTGATGCATAAAAGACTTTTCTTACAGTCTGACCCACGCCACTGCCTTTGACTGCTTTTGATCCTTTTGGTTAAAACGTTATGAGGAGGTTGTTTTAGCCTGCAAAAGAAAAAAAACAATAAAACCAGGTGCATGAGTGGTGTTGTTTATATAGTCACAGTTGAGCTCAGGTACGTGTGGCTATTTTCTCTCTGTGACGGTTTGATTCTCAGACCCGGCCAGTCCTGTGCTTTGAGGACATGTACTGTACAGCTGAGGACAAATACGGGAATGAGATGAGTAAAAATGGACTGTAGTTCTTACGATTGTTCTTATCAGTACAACATGATTTGATCTGGATTGCATCTGTACTTCCTTCTATACTGCTTTTAAAGCAGAGCATATTGGTTATTAATTATCTGACTTATACTGTCTTTCGTGAATGAGTCAGGCTTTTCTACACGTCTCACAAGGATGCGAGTACTCTGAGACATTCCCATCGAGCACAAACCAAGCTGTCATTCTCTTTATTTCTGCCTGAGCATAGATGAAATTAAAATCATTATGATCCGAGTCAATAATTCAGCAAGTGTTTTATATATTTTACGACAATTGTTAGCTATTTCTACCCGATTTAACCCATAAAAATTAGTCTTGTTGGTATAACCTAATGTAAATAAGCTTATTCAGTGATGTTAAATAATATTTTTGACCTGAACAAACGCAGTTAATTTAGCCGTTCTTTAGTGCACTAATCTTCTCAAAGAGGTTTATACTACGGCTCTCTCATTATCTGATGTGGTGGTCTGTTTGCAGGGTGGAGCTTAATGGCCTGATTTTACTTGCAAGGAAAAAAGGGGCCTCTGAGACTGTGGAAAGCGGTTGGGCTCTTCTATATTTGCTTTGACCATATACACATGCTCCACCCTCGTCACACAGCCCACACAAACCACGCAGTTCCTTCAGACCTCACAAAGCTTAAAAAGTCCTTGTGCTATAAATTCCTTGATGCAAGATGCTCATATTTTGTCACATAGGCTGTAGGTCATAAAGCAAACGTTGAGATTGTGTATGTTGCACCTAAGCTTGCGTATCTGTGCACACTGAGCTCAAGCGCTGGACGTAGGTGAGCGAATGAATCTCGAGCTGCGTGTGGGTGGGAGGGTGAGGTCAGTTTGAGTAAATCACTCTGCACCACATACAGGAGGGGTTCTGCGTAAATGAGCATGTTGGAGTTTCACTGGCGCTCTAAATAGCAGACGGCACAGTAATAAAAGCAACAGCTGATTAGAAGCTGCTACAGTAAGCAGGTTCTTCCTCCTCGAAGGCAGGACAATGCTAAGTGCTAGCACATGGTGTGGACTTGACCCACGAGAATGAAACACAGAAAGCACACATAAATGACAAACATTTGGTTAGAGAAATGCTGTACTACTAAGTGTTTCTGGGCCATCACTGAGGTTTATGTGTATTCCTGGACTGTAGACACTAATTGGTGCTCACAGATTTAGATGAGACTTAAAAACTCAGAAAACCCATCCTTCACATGTGGATTCATGGATTCTTTAGCAACAGCTCTGAAAGAGATCTTTGTTCATTTCCGCTCTTTTCACAGGCCCATGTGAAATCTGCTCCTACAGAACGGCCATCAGTCACATGTTCTACAGCTTATATGTATTTATTATGTTTAGACCTTAGCTATCACTCAAAGTACAGTAACTAAAGAACCTGTTTATTATTTGATTGATAAATCTTTAGAACACAGAAAACACATAATGAATTTTAGGTTAAGTAAAACTTTATTAATCCCTTCAGGGAAATTTTAAATAATGTATTACAAGAGACTATGGGTTCTTCATAACAAACTGGAATATGAATATAATTATGAA
This sequence comes from Sinocyclocheilus grahami, assembly GCF_001515645.1. Lineage (NCBI taxonomy): Eukaryota > Metazoa > Chordata > Actinopteri > Cypriniformes > Cyprinidae > Sinocyclocheilus > Sinocyclocheilus grahami. Next base: position 15,014 of record NW_015506532.1, read on the forward strand.
ATTATTAATTTTCACTTTTTTCTAACAAAGAGCCCTTGTCAAATAAGACAATATATTAAATCTATGAAAATGTTTTTTTGTTTTTTGAGTGTTTAAATCCTCTTTTGATATGGTTCATAGAGTTCTGCAATCCAGCTGCAGTAAGAATATCTGAACATACAGAAGCAACTCGTTTCTCCCTAAACAAACACACATACAGTACAGTATATACAGTCAAAAAGACTTCAGACACTTGCTAAGTCCCAATGCAATTCCTCACTTCAACTTGATTATCTTTTCTACTTGTCAAATGAACTTACTGGCCATTTATCAAAAAATAAAATAATATTTCATTGTTCAATACTGCTTTAGAAGGTATTAAAGTAGTTCCTTTTCCAGCTAATGTTTCGATCATGTCACATATTACTTCATGAATCTCATCATTCTTCTTCATGAAGTATGTGTAGAATCATAAAAATGTTCTCTCCTCAATCAAACTTACTGATTTATCAGTCAGCATGTCTTTGTTCTCTGCAAACTTGTATCCAAACAGAGTCATAGTGGGGCCGCACACTTTCTGCACCAGCTGCACCAGTTTGAAGGGAATGCTGAACCTCCACTTCTCCACCTGCTCCGAGGAGTTCTTCTGGGTGGAATAAACTCCACTGACCTCCTTTGATGCCTGGGTATTTTTTAAGATCCACTCTTCCACTTTTGCAGTGAAGGGAATGCCTATAAAGTCATACATCTCTGCAGCTTTGCGCATGGGGAATCGCGCGATGTCCTCGTAGCGCACTAGCATGTAGCGTTCGCGGAGCCACGGCGGCTGCTTCAGTCCGATCTCAGCAGATGTGCGGATGTTGTCGCAGTTTCCTTTGAGCTTCCTCACTTCATCCTCGTCCACCGGAATGTCTCCATCCACGGCCCACCGCTTCCAGACGTTGTACTTGCTGGAGAAGGCCACCATGCGCGAGGCGAGGACGGCGCGAGGATCTCTGACCAGCTGGATGAAGGTCATGTCGAGTCTGGGATCCTCGGCCAGCGGCTGTAGCGTCTCCAGCTGCCGCACACGGACGGACTTAATCACGCGGTGCTGCTTCTGCATGCAGGACTGAGAGGCCAGCGTCAGGTTGAGTGGACCACAGCGCCGCACACGGCAGTGGTAACGCTCAAATACTTTCCTAACAAATGGCGTGCAGACGGGATCTTCGCACAGCGACTGGCTAGACTCGCGGCGGAAGAGCGCAGCGGTCACATGATCCTGCGGCGGCGGCTCGATGAAGCTCTCCAGCAGCGAGAAGTCACACAGGAGCAGCTGACGCAGCACGTCTCGATACGCCGGCCCTGCAACCGAGGCGTTAGTCCCGCCGGTCTCAATGGTTAACATGCGCTCCACGTGCCACAGCGGCTCAAACAGGTAAAACATATTGGAGCCCTGCTGGTTGAAGAACTCTCCAACGAACGAGGAGCCGGTGCGAGTCGTGGCCAGCAGAAGGATGTGTTTCCGTCCTCCGGCTGCAGACTGCTGGATGGACCGAGTCGAGTTTTCCAGATGAGGATTCACGTGTTGATGAGACGAGATGTCAGTCGAGATATTGTGTTGCGCAGCAGACAAGAGAGAAGCGCTAAGCAGCAGCAGCGGGGTCAGTTTTGGGGTCAGTTTATCAGACACCCTGAAAAAGACAGAAAGCATGAACGGTACGACAGTTACACACAGGATGGATAAAGCTATTAGTGCTAAAGGGTAATTTCACCCAAAAATGACCATTCTGTCATCATTCATTATCCCTCATGTCCTTCCAAATGTGTACGGCTTTCCTTCTTCTGCAAAGCACACGAAGAAAAATATTTTTTTTTTTCAAATTTGTTTGGTTCCCAACCATCTTCAAAATGTCCACAGATGAAGTAAGTCATATAGGTTTGGAACAACATGAGGGCAAGTAAATGATGCGAGTTTTAAGTAAGTAAATGAGTTTTTTTATGTCTCATCTCTTCTCAAAGAAGGAATTTCTCCATGAACAGTCATTTGTATACAGCAAAATGAATAACACATAGACACCAACACACCAGACAAGCTTTGATTTGAATGTTTTCTGACTGTTATTTAATTTAGTGTAATACTCCACTGCATCACCAAACTGAACACACATGAGTCACACATACAGAGAAGAGTGAGAAAAGAACCTACTGTGAAATAATGTTGTTTTCCTTTTCTATGATGACCAGAGCCACAATAAAGATGACAGAAATTGTATATTTAATGCGCATTCTTGTGTGTGATCGTGTTCAGCAGGTGATTCACTCTCAGATCATTCCTTCATCTTTTTCCTCTGATTGGACTCTGAAATAAAACACACACGTGACACATGAGCCATGAGAAACACAGTTATATCACGCTGATCTTGATTTATTCCTCTATACACTCTTCACTTCATACCCACAAACACATAATCTGAATCAAAAGTATTTCCCATGTTATAGCATGTGCGTAATCATTAATTCAACCTAGTGAGAGCCAGTCTCGTGGCAGTCATGGACAGTCGGTGTTTTGCTTACGCGTGCTGACAGTAGTTTCTGTGGGTAATTATTCTTACGTCTCATGTGACTGTAAGATACATAGGAGCATAGTAGCATTAATTTAAATGTTTTAGATTATTAATAGCATTGTCAAATGTAATACAGTGGGGCAAAAAAGTATTTAGTCAGCCACCAATTGTGCAAGTTCTCCCACTTAAAAAGATGAGAGAGGCCTGTAATTTTCATCATAGGTATACCTCAACTATGAGAGACAAAATGAGAAAAAAAATCCAGAAAATCACATTGTAGGATTTTTAAAGAATTAATTGGTAAAGTCCTCGGTAAAATAAGTATTTGGTCACCTACAAACAAGCAAGATTTCTGGCTCTCACAGACCTGTAACTTCTTATTTAAGAGGCTCCTCTGTCCTCCACTCATTACCTGTATTAATGGCATCTGTTTGAACTCATTATCAGTATAAAAGACAATGGGTCATGCTTTACAAAAGTTTGGTTTTCATAAATGTTCTGAATAAATCTCTCGATGAAGGGAAAGAGAAAAATCAATGCATGATAAGTGGATTCTGACGTGTTCTGTGAGTGTAGTGTATCTGTGCAGTGATCGGCAGGCTGTTCATATGGAGCTGCTAAGATCATCTGAGAGAATTCAGCTGCATTTCTATGCTGTTTATAGGCAGTTATTTACTGTGCATAATTTGAGATATATTCAGAGCACAACATGCTGCGAGAAGACTTACTAAAGTTTGCTCTGGAAGCAGAAGACAAAGTAGTAGTAATAATTAGTGACTTTTGTTTTAGTAAACACCATTAATTATCACTTGCTGTGAATCATGTGCAATACTGACACCACAGCAGAGGATGCTGGGTAGGGTTTAAATTAAAAGCTAAAAACTCCAATAAAATATAAAGACAATGTATTTCACATGCAAACAAAGGATTTCTCACAGAAACTGCTGAAATGTGTTGCTGAAACTGCAAACAGACACAGAACAACAAACATTCATTACACGAAACAGCAAATGTGATGCAACTGTTGCCTTAAAGCCACAATACAGCTGGATGCGAAATCGACTGATTACACCTCTACAGTTTGAGTTGGATCTTTATTCTTCTATGCACGCAGTTGTTGACATACCAATTATCCAGATAGTCTAACAAGTCTTTATATGTTATGTGTCTGTGCATAAATGGAGTAAATTTGCAATTATACTGGTGAAAAAAACATGTTTGGCAGCAGAGATCACAGGATCATCCCAGACACATTGACTCAACACTTATAGGTTCAGACAGAGTAAATCCTCTGTAGTCTGTTATTTGGAGAAATAAATGTGATTCTGTAAGATTCCAGTTTGAATGATGACTGCCAGAGAGCTTTACGAACATTTCTGAGCCGAGATCAAAAGCAGTCACGGAGGATCACGGAGAGTCACTTTCTCTCATGAAGAAGCAGTTTAAAGGCTTCATTTCAAAAACATATTTGTGAAAGAGAAAAAACAGACATTGGCACAGCAACACAAAAGTACAGCATCACACATACACAGTACAGTAGCATGTGTATATTTAAATTATGTATAATCAGTATGTCATTGGGATTTATGACCCGGGATCATAATAGATGAGCAAACTTTCAAAGCCACTAAAATATTCCAGACTCTCACCTTCAGGAACACTAGATAACCAGTCCTCCAGTCTAAAGCAGGGATATTTGTGACCCTGTAAGAGTGGCTTGTGTGGGATAATTACACAGCTGGAAGAGAAGCTGTCCGGCTAGCAGATGGTGGTTAGGAGGCAAGTTCTGTCTTGCACTGTTAACAAGAGCCACAAATTAGACTCAGAAAACCTTTATATCACTACTAAAACTCTGATCAAATCAGTTTATGTATTTGGCCGTGTGAACGCTCATTTTCCCACGCAGTCTCTGTTACGCTTTCATCTCTAGTCATCTAACCAAAACCTAAACTAACTGTAAGCTGCACCATAAAACCGATTCTAAAATGTTCCCATTTTCTGTTTTAATTCTCATTTGTAGGTGATAATTATCTACATGCATGTAATAATCAAAATACAAATCTACAGGAGATCTTCACGACGTGTCTGCATTATTCATGGTCTTATTTAGACTGCTGGTCAAATGATCATTGATTATCATCATGTAAAAGGCCTGAAAGCTGTGCTTCATCTGATCATCTCACACTCGTGTCACATTCCTCACACACACTCACTCACTGGCATATCTAAACTAATTTATCCATGCTTTTCTCTTTATGTTTCTCCTCAACTGATCAAAAAGGTTATCTCTATAATGTTTAATTTTATATGGAAAAATAAAACTCATTATATTAAAACTGGAGGTCTGAAAGCCACTGAATTTGAATCAATCATTCGAGTACTTAAACTGAACTGAATTAAAGCTTATTTAACACAGCCTAATTCAGTTTGGTTTCATATACCAAAGGCTATATTTAAAAGCGTTGGTGGGTTAGAATCAGGGGCGTAGATTACGCGGGGGACGTGTCCCACCCACTTTTAATAGCACGTAAATTCGTCCCCCGCACTTTTTCAGGCAAGTGTGTTCGCATAGAGGTTTTCAAGAGCCGGTGTGAATAAATATAGATTTAAATTCAAAGAGACAGGATAGTCTGTGCATGATCTGATGTTTTATTCGGACCCAGAATAAGGCGAGATGAACATCACGGACAGTGTTGGGCAAGTTACTTCCAAAATGTAATACATTATATATTACTCATTACTGCCGTTTGAAAGTAATTAGTTACATTACAATATTACTGTCTCTGAATTGTAATGCGTTACACTACTTTTGAGTTACTTTCACTTTCAAGCACAAACCGCAATTACATTCAGAAATAATAGCGGTAAATGAAGTGGAATGTTATAGGCCCTAATGAACAAGCAATAAACACAATAGCAAGTCTATAGGCTATTTTAGTTCTCCTCACTCCACAACAGATCCTTTATATTTAACTGTAGCATATTCAGAACAAAACAAGAATGAAAAATGTAAATTACTAAACAAGCCAAAACTAATTAATTGAAAGCAAATGTCTTTGTTCTCACGCAGTCTACCTCTATCATTCGGCACAAATCCATGTTTCTATATTTGCGATGTATTTGAATGCTAAACTATTATTTACTATGTAAACCATGCTTTTGTACTTAACGCGCTTTCCACAAATTCCGCCGCATTCTCTCTCTTCTCCGACCCCGCAGTATGCCCATCTCACAAATGTAGAACCGTCTCAGTCATCTCAACCATCGAATTACAGCAACAGGAAAAAGACAAAGTATTTTACCCGCGGAATTTATTGTCTGGTGCTGTTTTGCGATGTTGGCAAATAAATTCACCACTTAATTTTGAGTGAAAATGTTGTAACGTGCGTTACTGAGATTGTAACGAGTAATAATATTAACCAAATTTTATTAGTAATGCGTTATATTACTGCGTTACAGCAAAAAGTAATATACTACTGTAATATTACTTTTGTAATGCGTTACTCCCAACACTGATCACAGAGCGCTAAACACTCCGTGTAGTGTATGTTTCATTCATACTCGAAGCCGGAGGGTGCTCTCACACAGAAAGTCATACCAGGAAATCCCTAATATGGACAAAAGCGTCCAGCTATCGCTGTATGAAAACAGTTTTCACAGAAAACAGAAACGTTTGGAAACGAAGACATTAAACATACGATTGCAACAATATATGGTTTATTGGGGTTTGTCAAGTCATCTCCAGGTAATAAATAAAGTATATGAACAATGCAGTGCTAACTGACATAGCATTTATTACAGTATTGAAACTATTCTGCCTTATGTGAAAAGTGTTTGTAGTACAAACCCAATTCCAAAAAATCCCAATTCCAAACAATTCCAAATTGTGAATAAAAACAATGCAATGTGGAAGTTTCAAATTTCATTCAGAATACAACAGATGACATATCAAATGTTTAAACTGAGAAAATGTATAATTTTAAGGGAAAAATACGTTGATTTTAAAATTTCATGGCATCAACACATCTCAAAAAATTTGGGACAAGGCCATGTTTACCACTGTGTGGCATCCCCTCTTCTTTTTATAACAGTCTGCAAACGTCTGGGGACTGAGGAGACAAGTTGCTCAAGTTTAGGAATAGGAATGTTGTCCCATTCTTGTCTAATACAGGCTTCTAGTTGCTCAACTGTCTTAGGTCTTTGTCGCATCTTCCTCTTTATGATGCCCCAAATGTTTTCTATGGGTGAAAGATATGGACTGCAGGCTGGAAAGTTGACTATACACTGCCAGTCAACAGTTTTTGAACAGTAAGATTGTTCATCAAGCCTGCATTTATTTGATCCAAAGTACAGGAAAGCAGTAACATTTTGAAATATTTTTACTAGGCTATTTCAAATAACTATTTTCTATTTGAATATATAAAAATAGAAACAATGAAATAGAAGAATAATGCACAAATATATGCACTGCATATGGCAAATATTTAGTTTTTTTTCTGAAATAATTTTTATTCTTCATATTACTTGTATAACTGGGTATTTAATTGAATAAGTCTGAATGAAAACTTATGTAAAGTAAAGTAAGATCTGGGGGGAACATTCCGACATGCGCACATGATTGGAAAGAAAGTGAGGTTTAATTTTTCGTTGATCATGTGATTCTCTGAAAACAATACGCGCTCCTGCACAGAGCTTTGTGAGAAATTGCGCTGCGTACTCGATACACGCTTAGAAGCTTCAGTGTCATAAGTAACATCACTACCTTGCTTATATAACTGTGATTTTAATGGTACTAAAACATCTAACACATGGGGTGGTTCAGTCGTGCAGAGTTCAGCTCCAACCCTAATCAAACACACCTGAACCAGCTAATCAAGGTCTAAGGGTTTCTAGAAAGCTATAAGCAGCTGAGTTTTTGTCTGCATGTGCAGTTTGAGTGTGTGACACAGATGTAAAGAGCTGCATGAAGAGAAACCATCTCAGAGGAGAGTATTCAGCATGTATTGTGAATGTATATTTCCATAACTGTTTCAGATTCACTATTGTTTATTTATTTATCAATTTCAGTTAGGACTCAATGCTGGCACATTCTGAAGGAACTTGTTTATTTTTGTTCACAAATGGTCCGTGCGTTTGAGGATTAATAGCTAATTGCAGTTTCAAATGCTTCGTCATTGTTGGAAATGGGTGAGTAATAGCCAGAAATTCACCCACCTATGCTTGTATAGATTTATTTGTGTATTTATTTGCTTCTGAGCAGTGTTGAAACATAATGGTTTAAATTGTGGATGCTTACCAAATGCAGTGGTTTCAAAGCATTGCTGTGCATGTGATTAATCTGAGTAAAGTGCTATTTTATTTTTGTTAAACCCTTGATATTCAACATTCTCAATGTTGTGGTGAACTGTACAAACTGGAATTGATGAGTAAATGTGTTTTTATGCAAGTTATGCTATAACATATGCAGAAAATGTCCATTTTAAAATGTCATCTCAAATGGTCAACAGTCGCTTAAGTCTGGTATTAAAAACATCTGACCGTGCCAAAGGAGCTCTTACCAACACCTGGCAAGTTAAGAGTCCTCCAATAGATTTTACCTAACCTAAGCTCAGATATCAGATAGATGGGGCGCCCCAAACTTACTGACAGAAATTTAGATCCATCTAACAATGTGCACACTAAAGAGTTTCAGAGATGGTTCATTCATGGCTGCATTGATAACTGCTCGTTTGTTTATTTACCTCTTGTGACTATGTTTGAGTTAACACACTCAGCATGTCTGTTATGTCTCAGCATGTTTAGATTTTTGTCTGATTGATACTATTGATTGTCTCAAAGCTGACCTTATTCCAGCTGTAGCCACACTCTGTCCTCTGGTCGAAGTTTCAAAGCATTGCTGTGCATGTGATTAATCTGAGTAAAGTGCTATTTTATTTTTGTTAAACCCTTGATATTCAACATTCTCAATGTTGTGGTGAACTGTACAAACTGGAATTGATGAGTAAATGTGTTTTTATGCTATAACATCATATGCAGAAAATGTCCATTTTAAAATGTCATCTCAAATGGTCAACAGTCGCTTAAGTCTGGTATTAAAAACATCTGACCGTGCCAAAGGAGCTCTTACCAACACCTGGCAAGTTAAGAGTCCTCCAATAGATTTTACCTAACCTAAGCTCAGATATCAGATAGATGGGGTGCCCCCAAACTTACTGACAGAAATTTAGATCCATCTGACGATGTGCACACTAAAGAGTTTCAGAGATGGTTCATTCATGGCTGCATTGATAACTGCTCGTTTGTTTATTTACCTCTTGTGACTGTATGTTTGAGTTAACACACTCAGCATGTCTGTTATGTCTCAGCATGTTTAGATTTTTGTCTGATTGATACTATTGATTGTCTCAAAGCTGACCTTATTCCAGCTGTAGCCACACTCTGTCCTCTGGTCGAATCGAAGTCTCAGTCAAGCCTAACATGAGCAACGCAATACTTTCACTTTAGGGGTGTAACGGTACACATATTCGTACTGAACCGTTTCGGTACGGGTCTTTTGGTTCGGTACGCATGTGTACCGAACAAAATACAGGTTTTTTTGTATTTGGTGTTTTGACAGATCGCTGTATAAACGCCTTGGAGAGCCGCTTCTGGGATGGTTCAGAAACGTGCTGGTATAAACCCAACACAAGCATTGACTAGAGCGGCCGTGATCAGCTCTGGTTCTGTGTCGAGCCGTAACGTGCCACAGACTTGTGCAGTGTAAATGGCAGAGCGGAGAGCGAGGGAACGCGATCAATCCTTCCTCTGTACTACTAGATTTGCCACGAATAAACATGACTGAACATCTCATGCCTCATGTAATTGTTCAATCAGTGTGTCAACTGCGGAAAGACATCAACAAAACAGCGTGGAAATAAAAGTCACGTAGCATTTAATTTACCTCAGCAAGTCGTCAGTGTCCACAGCTCGTTAGTTCACTAGAGAAATGAAGTCTAGAGAGGAGCATTTTGCGAAATATTACACCATGATATACTCATTACATTTTACTAAACCTGTTAGTCTTAATTACTTAATGTACAGTATGTTTAACCAACAGAAAGAGTGTTTTCTAACAAACAGCCAGTGTGTAATTGAATATATTTGAATAAATAGCCTAATTTTATTTATTTATTTTGTTCTATTTAAATTAAGTTTGGGTTACATTTGTTAGGCCTAATTGTAACCTTATGTTAAAAGGCTTCCTATAGGTTTAAGCATAAGCTGAGGTAGGGGGAATTTTTTATTTTAATCATCACTAAGAAAATGTGAACTATAACTGAATGTATTTAAAGAAAGAGCAACTTGTTCAGTAAACCACTGTTTATTTTTTTTTTTTAAGTTTAGTCTCCCCACATGTACCGAAATCATACCGAACCGCCATATTTGTGTACCGTTACACCCGTACTCTCAAACAGAATCAGTTCCAGTAAAATTAGGATCTGTAGAGAAACTTGTTTTTCTTAATGTTTCTATTGTTTAAAGCAACTACCAATGTCAACTCAATGTTTTATCTGTAATGTCTTCCTACAGGTAATCTGAACATTAAAGACCTCTTTTGTCCTCTCCACTCCTTGGCAGAGCGGAGAGCGAGGGAACCCGATTATTCCTTCCTCTGTACTACTAGTCTTACAGTGACTGAACATCTCACGCCTCACAAACCTGTTAGTCAAGTCAAGTCAAGTCACCTTTATTTATATAGCGCTTTTAACAATACAGATTGTGACAAAGCAACTGAACAGCATTAATTAGGAAAATAGTGTCAATAATGCAAAATGACAATAGTAAACACTCATTTTTCAGTTAAAGACAGTTCATCATTGAATTCAGTGACGTGCCACAGACTTGTGCAGTGTAAATGGCAGAGCGGAGGGCGAGGGAACCCGATTATTCCTTCCTCTGTACTACTAGTCTTACAGTGACTGAACATCTCACGCCTCACAAACCTGTTAGTCAAGTCAAGTCACCTTTATTTATATAGCGCTTTTAACAATACAGATTGTGACAAAGCAACTGAACCGCATTAATTAGGAAAATAGTGTCAATAATGCAAAATGACAATAGTAAACACTAATTTTTCAGTTAAAGACAGTTCATCATTGAATTCAGTGATGTCAACATCCAGCTCAGTTCAGTTTAAATAATATCTTTGTAATCATGTCAACGATAACGCTGGAAATGAAGTGTCCCCAACTAAGCAAGCCAGAGGCCATTAGTCTTATTTATTGTATGTTTAAATTAATCTGTTGTGAAACCTATTATGACAGTGTTAATAAAGAATAACAATTTGGTCCCTCAGTAAATTCTCTTTGCCACCTTGAAGAATTCTCAGTTACTTTAAAGTGTAGATAGACGGCCGGGAAGTAAGAAAACGCAGTCAAATGTATCCTCAATACTTCAATTTATTCATAGAAATACAGATATTATATAGGCATATGTCGAGGGGAGTTTCATCCTCTTAACCAATGAGGATATGAATAACATACACGTAGGATCTTTGGCCAAGAACATGTTTATATAAAAGAGCCACATGTACAGAAAAACATGGACATATTAGGAATAGACTTTTGCGAAGAATGCTGAACTGTCTTCATGGTTTCATCACGAACTCCTTTACCCTTGTAGTCCTAACATTCATGTCCTTATTGGGGCCTTTAAATCAAGAGAAGCTAATGTATACATTTAAGCATGCATACCTCGCATATAAGTAAGACATATTTAAAACATAATATCGAGAGAGAGATGGATACAGAAGGGGGGATTCAGAGAGAATGCGTTGTGTATATAAGAATGAGAGAGAGGGAGAAAAAGGAGGAGTAAGGTATGTCTGGAATCAACAGAAAGAGTGTTTTCTAACAAACAGCCAGTGTGTAATTGAATATATTTGAATAAATAGCCTAATTTTATTTATTTTTTTTGTTCTATTTAAATTAAGTTTGGGTTACATTTGTTAGGCCTAATTGTAACCTTATGTTAAAAGGCTTCCTATAGGTTTAAGCATAAGCTGAGGTAGGGGGAATTTTTTATTTTAATCATCACTAAGAAAATGTGAACTAACTGAATGTATTTAAAGAAAGAGCAACTTGTTCAGTAAACCACTGTTTATTTTTTTTTTTTAAGTTTAGTCTCCCCACATGTACCGAAATCATACCGAACCGCCATATTTGTGTACCGTTACACCCGTACTCTCAAACAGAATCAGTTCCAGTAAAATTAGGATCTGTAGAGAAACTTGTTTTTCTTAATGTTTCTATTGTTTAAAGCAACTACCAATGTCAACTCAATGTTTTATCTGTAATGTCTTCCTACAGGTAATCTGAACATTAAAGACCTCTTTTGTCCTCTCCACTCCTTGATGGAAGCTCTCTCGTTGTTGACTGTCAGTGCTATAGCGCTCCAAGGTATATTAGACAGACAGACATAATATATAGATGATATAACCAGCTACCACAGCCTTTTCTCCTGCACATAACAGACTCATTTACTCAATACTGTTTATTAGAATAATGCAATATCATTCACATTGTAGAAGGCTCAAAAAGGTTTAATTTTTTAAAATATTATATGACGTTTAAGTACTATGTTTTATTTAATTAAGTTATATTTAGCCCAATAGTCTCTTTTAAAACATGTTATTTAGATCTGAATAGAATATACATTTTACAAATACTTTGTAAATTGTTGTAATGATATGGCTGTTTGCTTTTGTTCGTGAACGATCAAAACAAAGACAATTGTTATAAAATTGAGTATTTATAAATCATTTCAAATGTATTATTGTTCAGTCTTGACAGTAGCCGACCATTACTTTGTTTATTTAGTCTTTTTCTAGTTTGTGACTAATCATAAAAAAAAATAGAATAAACGAAAGCGAATTCTAAAAAAGTTACCAAACGTAGAACGCGTTCCCAAGCTGAAGTCCAAACTTCAAGACCCATAGTGCATTGCGTGGCTGTCGCCGGAGTGTGACGTCACACCCCGGAACCTTCAGGAAGGTGTGTGCTGTGTTGCGTCAGGGGAGAAGAAGCATCGCAAAGCTGAAATTAGTTAACAAACCAACGGGTGAGTTTTACTTCTAAGTATAATATTTTACAACAGGTGAAGTGTAAATGTTTACGGGATTATTCTGCGTCTCGCTGGACTCATTTTTAGGCAAATGAAACGTTCGTAGTACTGAACATCCTCTGCTTGTTCATGAGTTTGTAAGTTAGTGGCGTAAAATCTTCCTCTTCTCTTGTTCACTCCGCTTCACGCAATGCTGCACTGTTTCTACACAGAAGCGGTCAGTGATGTGGGTCTCACGCCTGTCGTGTCTGCGGAGCGGCCCTGCGCTGGGGCTCCGCTCGGCCCTGAGTCCGGCTCCTGGGGGCCTGATGAAGTCCAGTCCAGCCCTGATCAGACCGCAGCAGGTACCCTCAGAAGAGCCGCACTGCACCTGCTGGACTGCTGGACTGCTGTGCGTGTCGAGCGCAGTACTGTGTGTTTTGTTTATGTTCTGTTGTATTTTGTTGTTTTCAATCAGGGTTATTCCACCAGGACTAGACTGGGATTCCGCCGGAGCAAGACTTCCAGAGAGCAAGTTCAGGAGGCAGCGTTTCAACCTGCTACAGACACCGCAATTAAAAGTGAATTCTGTTAACATGTCCTTTTATAAAGAGTTTTCTCCACGTTTATTTATTTCTGTCAAATTCTTGTTTCTGGCTCCGTTTCGGTGATGCGATCACTCCGCTGTGATAAAATCAAGATGGCAAATGACTGCCAGACACTTTGTTCTTGTCAAAAATGTTGGTCCATCCATCCATTTAACAAACCTCTTGTCCAGGAAACTCTGGACGGATCAGGACAAACACACACGTTCAGACTCGCAGCTGCTCTGTGTGTCTTTGGATTGTGGAGGGAAAATATTAGTCTTAACTTTGTTGAAAGTAATTAGTCCAAAATGTTCTAGACGCTGTTCTCAGCTGTATGTGGTGCTTGTGATCGGATCACCTGCGACGGATGATAGTGCCAGGTCTGAACGTTATGTAACAAATCCATGTTTGAGTCTCTAAAGCTTCAAACTCTAAGTAAAAGATATTATGTATGGCCCCTTTTAAAAGACTCCCCATGAGACCGATGACGTGTGTGTGTGATTCTGTCCTCTGCAGTCGACAGCATGGGCCGGATCGTCCTCGCTGGAGGCGCCGCTGTTGGACTCGGAGCTTTGTGTTATTACGGATTAGGCATGTCCAACGAGATGGGAGCCATCGAGAAAGCAGTGTAAGAATCACCTTTACATCAAACACTTTAAATGAAATAAAGGTTCTGATTATGCCAGCAGCACAAAAGAAATTAGATTCACCTGTGATCCGATTGTTAAGAATGAACTAGTCGTTGATTCAGCGGCTCTTGTCTGATTTGCAGACGGCATACGACTTTTGTTTTGTAATCTCAGTGATAACCGGTTTAATCAGATCAGTCTGATCGACTGCAAAGCAGTGAATTTCTATCTCTTCCGAAGTTTCTGTTGAGTTAACATCCCAGAGTTCAGGTCAAGGAACTAGAGGAAGGCCGACACGTTTCACTTCTCGCTTTACCGTTTAACAGCTTCGTGGTACGGTAATGTGATTCATGGGATCTGTTAGGATCAGCTCGACCGTGAGCTGGATTGAAAGCGACTGACTGTCAACATACACGCTTGTATTGCAGATATTCAGTCATCTGAAGTCATGTCAGGAACACTTTGTGCTTGATGCAGACTGAAGCTGTGTTTGCAGGATCTGGCCGCAGTATGTGAAGGACAGGATCCACTCTACATACATGTATTTCGCGGGCAGCGTGGGTCTGACGGCGCTCTCGGCCGTCGCGGTCAGCAGGACACCGGCGCTCATGGGACTCGTGATGAGGGGCTCCTGGCTGGTACGCTAGAGATCATACTGCTTTTTATTCATCGCCTTTTACATACACTCTTCATAACAACAAATCAACAAAACGTACTGTAAGGCAGATAGAAATGATATACTGTATAGCGTACTACCGTATAGTGATTATAGTAATGATCCAGCTTGTAGTTTAATATTCACATTGATGTTTAATGCTGTGACAACCTTATGAACGATCCGCAGGCTATTGGCGCCACGTTCGCTGCTATGATTGGCGCCGGGATGCTGGTGAGGTCGATCTCGTACGAACACAGTCCGATGCCGAAACACCTGGCCTGGGCTCTACACGCAGGTAAAGTGCTTTCACTGCTTTAACTGACCTCCAGAGGGCACTGCAGTCTGCGTTTGTGCTTCTGCTGGGTTAGTTTAGCACTGCTAATGTTTCTCTGGTGCTCATGACGTCGTGTGCAGGTGTGATGGGAGCCGTCATCGCTCCCTTAACTCTGCTGGGTGGCCCGCTGATGGTTCGAGCAGCCTGGTACACCGCAGGAATCGTGGGCGGTCTGTCGACGGTGGCCATGTGTGCGCCGAGCGAGAAGTTCCTGAGCTTGGGCGGCCCGCTGGCCGTGGGCTTCGGCGTGGTGTTCGCCTCGTCTCTGGGTGAGATGCATTTACAGTCCGCCGCAGACTGTGTGGCTGTTTAATCCTACAGACTTCACAGGAGTTTCTTCTGCTCTCTCCTCTCTGCAGGCTCCATGTTTCTGCCCCCCACCTCTGCATTCGGGGCCGGTCTGTACTCGGTGGCGGTTTATGGAGGTCTGGTCCTGTTCAGCATGTTTCTGCTGTATGACACACAGAAAGTCATCAAGCGTGCCGAGACACACCCTCTTTACGGCGTTCAGAAATATGACCCCATTAATGCGTAAGTGTTCTCTGTGGGCAAACGTTTGTATTACTTCACATGACTTTATTTTAGATTTAAAAGTCGGCTTTGTGCATTTGTAATGTGTTTCGTTTAATTCAATCGTTCTATCATTTAAACACACAGTATGACTGGCGTCTGTTAACATCGCTGCTCCTGCTCTTCCAGATGTATGGGCATTTACATGGACACGCTCAACATCTTCATGCGACTGGTGATGATTCTAGCTAACGGCGGCGGAAACAGAAGGAAGTAGCCGTAAGGAGACAAGAACACATGACACTGACTGGACGAGAAAGATTTAGCTGAACAAAGTTTATTCATTTATTTTGCATTTATTTGTTTAAAAGCAGATAAAACCTTTGGATTGCTTTCAGCTGAATTGCATTTTAAACATGTCCAACAGTACAAGGTAATTGGCATAGTTAATTCAAATTAGGCTGAATGCAGATCGTCTTCCACAGCTGGTGTAATTATAACAAATATTTTTGTATATTTATTTTAGGAAAGAG